>NW_007102274.1:0-412 GCF_000164805.1 Carlito syrichta | reverse complement strand
GGGCCAGGGGCCGTTGTCCCTCCTGTCTGGCACCGAGCAGGGGTGCCCCGTGGGAGCAAGCCGGCCCCTGGAGCCCAGGTGTCGTGCCAGCCGGGCACGGGCACAGCGACCGGGTCACGGAGCCGGTCGGAGGGAGGGAGCTCGGCGCGGGACCCAGCGCTCCCTTGCCCGGGGAGCTGGCGCCACCTAGTGGTGCGCGCCAGGAAACCGGCGTCCGGCGGCACCCGGGAGACCGGAAGTGGCGCCCGCAGGGGCGGCCGTCCTGCCCGGCCGGAATTTACCTTTACTGGCTTTAGGCGCCCTGCCGGCACTCAAGATACATTTTCTTCTTCCTCCTTCTCCTCCTCTTCCTCTTCGTCCTCGTTTTTCCTCTTCCTTTGCCTCCTCCCCCTCCTCCCCCTCCCCTCCTCCT
>NW_007102273.1:0-311 GCF_000164805.1 Carlito syrichta | reverse complement strand
GTGCAGTGGCAGCTCCCGGCCACTGCAGCCTTGACCTGCTAGGCTCCGGCGATCCTTCTGCCTCAGCCTTCCAAGCTGGAACTACACACGCACGCTACCATTCCTGGCTAATTTTTGATTTATTGTAGAGATGAGGTCTCGCCAGTTTGCCCAGGCGGGTCTCAATCCTTGGTCTCAGGCAATCCACTCACCTCGGCCTCCCAAAAATTTTTCTTTAAGCCGGGCTCGGTGGGTCAGCCTGTAATCCCACGCCTTTGGGAGGCTGAGGTGAATGGATTGCCTGAGTCCGCGGGTTCGAGACCCGCCTGGGC
>NW_007102272.1:0-318 GCF_000164805.1 Carlito syrichta | reverse complement strand
CAGCGCGGTTGGTGGTGGGCTGGGGGATGGGGGTAGCGAAGTGATAGCCTTTTTGGGGGAACTCACGTTCAGAGAATCTCACAAGTTCACCTATGCCGTCGCCATCTTGCCCCGTCTCCCTCGAGATTTATTTCTAAATTCAAATCCAGGGAGCAGAACTGGGCTTCTGGTCCTTTTTTTGAGTTGGAGTCTCACTCTGTTGTCCAGGCTGGAGGGCAGTGGCAAACTCACGGCCATCACAGTGTCGACCTGCTGGGCTCCTTCTGCCTCAGCCTTCCAAGTAGCCAGAACTACAGATGCACGCTACCATGCCCAGCT
>NW_007102271.1:0-306 GCF_000164805.1 Carlito syrichta | reverse complement strand
TCCTTTCTTTTGTATTCTGTTCGCCTGAAAGTTTGTTTCCTATCCTCTTACTTTGAGTCTGTGGGTGTCCTTTCTAGTGAGGTGAGTCTCTTTAAGGCAATAGATTGTTGCTTGATGATATTTTATGCATTTTGCCATTCTATGTCTTTTCAGTGGTGCATTTATTCCGTTCACATTCAGGCTAATAATTGAAATTGAGTTGATTCCTGTCATAAGGTTCTTACAGAGTTGTTCCTGTTTGTTTGTTGTCTTTCTTTGGGTTTTGTAGTTGGTTCATGTGTGTTTTTAATCTTTTGCCTGTACTCT
>NW_007102270.1:0-300 GCF_000164805.1 Carlito syrichta | reverse complement strand
TCAGCCACCACAGCCTCCACTGACTGGGCTCCTGCAATCCTCCCACTGTGGCCTGACAGGTGGCCAAAATGAAAGGCCTGTGCCACCAAGCTCAGCTCAATTTTTTGGCTTCTTGTAGAGTCGAGATCTCGCCATGGTGCTCAGGCTGGAGCTCCTGGGCTTTGGCCATCTTCCTGGCTCGGCCTCCCAAGTCCCAAGGAGACAGGCGTGAATCACCCAGTTGTCCCCATTCCCTGAAGTTTTGAGAGTCAAGCCCTTCCTTTCCTCGTGGCAACCCCTAAGAGGAGTGAGTGGGTCCAC
>NW_007102269.1:0-845 GCF_000164805.1 Carlito syrichta | reverse complement strand
CTTCCATAAATATTATTTCTCTTAGCCAAGCATCTCAAAAGCATCATGCTGTAGTGAACTTGAGATTACAGTCACAGACCAGTGCCAGGAAAGCTGCAATTCTACGATTTCGTGTCCAAACAGAGCCTCTACTCTAAAAAGCAAGCAAACCTGTGTGCAGCACAAGCATCCTCATGGGAAAGCAGGTGTGGGACATAGACTGTAGAGCAGACCTCCGCCTTTCTGGCTGAAAACGTGCTCCTGCTGTGCTGGCCAGCAGTGCGAGTCTCTCCTCAGAAGCCACGCTGGGCCCGCCTCGATGCAGAGAAGAGTGGGGGACCGATTTCGCTGCGGCATCCAGGGAGTGCCGGGTCCGCGTCAGTCAGCAAACATGTCCAGTGAAAGCGGCTGCCTGAGCCTTGGGCAAGAGAAGGAGCAGCAGAGGCGGGCCACAGGGGAAATGCCCCTGGAGAGCCCAAGGCGACAGCCAGTTCCTGCCATACTGGCCGGGTCAGCCGGCCCGCCACCGGCAGCAGACTCAGACAACTGGGAGAGCGGGCCCGTTATGGAGCAGTCGACAGGCGGAGGGTGCAAGCACTTGTGCCTTTAACTGAGAAATCAACCGTTTACACTCGCGGAAAGCAGTACCTGGGGGCAGAGGTCCAGAGGCCACTTGATAGGCGAGGCCTGCTTGTGGGGCAACGCACGACCCCAATGCCTCGTGCCTGACGCCATCAGGAACCGGGCTGGCCACCGCCTTGTTCCCGAGGGCGGGCTCCCGGCGCGCGAGTCTGGCTCCAGGGCAAGTCTCTTCCACGGTGAAATGTGAGGACGTGGCAGAGCATGAAGACAGCAAGGAAGCAGCA
>NW_007102268.1:0-321 GCF_000164805.1 Carlito syrichta | reverse complement strand
CTCTGCCTGCTTGTTGTTGGTGTATAGGAATGCAAATGTCTTTTGCACATTTATTTTGTATGCTGAGACTTTGCCAAAGTCCTTCATCAGTGCAAGCAGGTTTTTGACAGATTCTCTTGGATTTTTAAGGTATAGGATCATGTCATCAGCAAAGAGGGATAACTTGACTTCCTCTTTTCCTATTTAGATAACCCTGATTTCCTTCTCTGTCGAATTGCCTGAGCTAGGACTTCCAACACAGTGTTGAACAAGAGGGGTGACAGTGGGCAATCTTGTCTTGTTCCAGTTTTCAGGGGAAATGTTTCCAGTTTCTGTCCATTT
>NW_007102267.1:0-317 GCF_000164805.1 Carlito syrichta | reverse complement strand
GGCTCCGAGGGCCACCACTCCGGCCCGCAGCCTGGTGGCCACCGACGCGTCCCCAAAGTGCCCTGCGCGCGCAGGGAGGGGGCCTGCGAGGGTGCTGCGCCTCCAACTTGCTACTTTTACGTGAACTTGACGGACAGAATCAGACAATAAATGAGAGGAGCGAGATAGCGAAGGGGAGAGGAAGAGACAGGGCAGGGGAAAGGCGCTGGAGGGGGGAGAGGGAAGAAGGAGGCGAGAAAGGGAGAGAAAGGGGAGAGAGGGAGCCCAGAGGGTGGGGTGCGGGAGAGTAAAACGGGGACGAGGTGGGGAAACGCTGG
>NW_007102266.1:0-305 GCF_000164805.1 Carlito syrichta | reverse complement strand
CAGCAGGTCGAGGCTGCGGTGACCGGGAGTGGCCACTACACTCCAATCTGGGCGACAGAGTGAGACTCCAACTCAAAATAAATAAATAAATAAATAAATAAATAAATGTGGAAGAAATAAAACAAGACTCCAATGCCTGCTCAAGTAGCAAAACACCAGGTGGAAGTCAAATTCCTATTGCACAATATGTCTTAGTGAACCTGCAGTGCATGTTGGTGACTGTTTCACACATTACCACAAGTTTTAAAAATGTAAGATATACAATTTTAGGGCAGGATGCAGTGGCTCAAGCCTGTATTTCCAGC
>NW_007102265.1:0-319 GCF_000164805.1 Carlito syrichta | reverse complement strand
TTACAGGCAGGCGCTACCACGCCCGGCTGATTTTTTGATTTACTGTAGAGATGAGGTCTCACCAAATTGCCCAGGCGGGCCATAAACCCATGGGCCCAGGCAATCCACTCACCTCAGCCTCCCAAAGCGCGGGATTACAGGCTGAGCCATCGAGCCCGGCTAACAATACTTTCTAATAAAATGCAAGCTTCGCCTGAGCCCTTAGGTTCGAGACCCGCCTGGGCAACTTGGTGAGACCTCATCTCTACAATAAATTTAAAAAAAAAAATTAGCTGGGCGTGGTAGCGCGCGCCTGTAATTCTGGCTACTCGGAAAGCTG
>NW_007102264.1:0-338 GCF_000164805.1 Carlito syrichta | reverse complement strand
ACCTGCTGGGCTCCCGCGATCCTTCTGCCTCAGCCTTCCAAGTAACTGGAACTACAGGTGTGTGCTACCACGCCCAGCTAATTTTTGATTTATTGTAGAGATGAAGTCTTGCCAAGTTGCCAAACGGGTCTTGAACCCTCGGGCTCAGGCAATTCTCGGCTTCCCAAAGGCGCGGTATTACAGGCTGAGCCACCAAGCCCGGCCATTAGATTTATTTTTAACCTAACTATTTAGCAAGCTGGGCTTGGTGGCTCAGCCTGTAATCCCGTGCCTTTGGGAGGCTGAAGTGAGTCGATTGCCTGAGCCCTCGGGTTCGAGACCCGCCTGGGAAACTTGGC
>NW_007102263.1:0-345 GCF_000164805.1 Carlito syrichta | reverse complement strand
GGAGGAGGAGGAGGAGGAGGAGGAGGAGGAAGAGGAGGAGGAAGAGGAGACGCTGTTGGCACCGCTGAACATGCCTCTTAATGTCAACGGCGGGCCAGCGCAAAGGGGCTTAGAGGCAGCGAGAGGATTTTGTGCCGGCGAAGCGCGGAACGGCTCTGCAGCATAAAACTTTCATTCTCTTCGTCTCCCCGGACGGATGCTCCTCTTGACGTCCCCCCCCCTTCGCTCTATCGGTGTGTTTTGGCGGGCACGGTCTCGTCGCCCTCGGTCCTCATCTCCGCCGTCGCTGGCCTCTCGGCCTTTCTTCCCAGCGGCTTCCTTCCCAAACCTCTCGCCCGCCGACCC
>NW_007102262.1:0-328 GCF_000164805.1 Carlito syrichta | reverse complement strand
TCCGGCCATCCCGGCCCGCCGGCCCCCCCCGCGGGGAGCCCGACTCGCGGCCTCCCCCGCTGCCAGCGGCGCCCTCGTTCCCGTGCCCGGAGGCCCGGGCGTCCTGGCCACCCCTGCACGCGCGCCTCCCGAGGCCCAGACCTGGGAGTCCCCCCGGAAGACGGGCATGGAGGTGGGACCTCTCCCCTCTCACGAGCCCTTTGGAAGGGCCCCAACCGGTCTGGGGAGCAGGACAAGGGGGGGTGCCCTGAGCTGAGTCAGAGGCCAGCCCAGGGACCGAGGGAATTTGCCCCCTCCCGCGTTTTGCGGGGGGGGGGGGGGGGGGGGG
>NW_007102261.1:0-301 GCF_000164805.1 Carlito syrichta | reverse complement strand
CCTCCTCCTCCTCCTCCTTCTTCTTCTTTCTCTCTCTCTCTCTCTCTCTCTCTCTCGTGCTTGGGCGCGAGTAACAGATGGGGTCTTGCTATGTTGTCCAGGCTGGTCTCAAACTCCTGGGCTCAACTGATCTTCCTGCCTCAATCTTTTTTTGTTTTTTGTTTTTTTTTGTAAGTTGGAGTCTCACTCTGTTGCCAAGGCTGGAGTGCAGTGGCATGCTCACAGCCACCGCAGCCTCGACCTGCTGGACTCAGGTGATCCTTCCACCTCAGCCTTCCAAGCAGCTGGAACTACAGGTGCA
>NW_007102260.1:0-378 GCF_000164805.1 Carlito syrichta | reverse complement strand
CAGACTGGAGTGCAGTGGCATGCTCCTGGTCACCACAGCCTCGACCTGCTGAGCTCCGACGATCCTTCCGCCTCAGCCTTCCAAGTAACTGGAACTACAGGCATGTACCACCACACCCAGCTAATTGTTTTGAGTTATTGTACAGATGAGGTTTTACCAAGTTGTCCGAGCTGGTGTCTGTTAGAGTACTGACAGACAGGGTGAGGGTAGAGAGGCACAGCACTGCCCGGGCTGGCAAGCCAGAGGTGCATGATAGCAACCCAGAGATCCGAGTAGATGCAAAGAATTGCAACACACAAAAAAGTTAAGAAAGAAAAGTTTAGCCGGGCTCGGTGGCTCAGCCTGTCATCCCACGCTTTGGGAGGCTGAGGTGAGTGG
>NW_007102259.1:0-309 GCF_000164805.1 Carlito syrichta | reverse complement strand
AAAAAAAAAAAAAAAAAAAAAAATCAGCCAGGCCTGGTGGCACACGCCTGTAGTTCCAGCTACTTGGAAGGCTGAGGTGGAAGGATCTAAGCCCAGCAGGTCAAGGCTGCGGTGGCCATGAGTGTGCTACTGCACTACAGTCTGGGTGACAGTGAGACTCTGGTTCAAAACAAAGAAAAAAGAAAAAGAAAAAAAAGAGTAAAGTCAAAAGATAAACTGGAAAAAAGCAAGTTTTAACAATTTAAGGCACCGGACTCAGTGGCTCAGCCTGTAATCCCAGCACTTTGGGAGGCTGAGGTGAGTGGACTG
>NW_007102258.1:0-331 GCF_000164805.1 Carlito syrichta | reverse complement strand
TAGACCGACGGCGCGGAGCCGCCTCTCGGGCCCGGGGCGCCTCGAGTCTCCAGCAGGGGGCGCTGCCCCACCCGGCCTCTCCCGGGGAAAGCCCACCTCCCAGGCCCCTGGAACCTTCAGGCTGGGGGCTTGCGGGGTGCACGCCCTCCCACGAGGGCCCAGGGCGCCGGAGGGCCCCCGAAAGGCGCGCGGGGAGCTTCTGAGGGAGACTACACAGGCCCCCCTTCCCTCGGTCCTCGGGTGAAAACCAACAAGCCAGTCGTTAGGCCTCTGGATGCGGGACTCAGAACGGCCAGCCACGGGATGGGGGGGGGGGGGGGGGGGGGTTTCA
>NW_007102257.1:0-321 GCF_000164805.1 Carlito syrichta | reverse complement strand
CGGCAGAGGCCCGGCCCCGGCTCCCTCCACCCTGGCCCCGAGCAACCGCGGCCCGGCGCACCCGGGAGAGACGCCGGCAGCCTCGGGCCGCCACTCACAGCTTCTGGTTGAGCCCGGCCTGACTGCTGGGCTGGAAGTCACTGACGATGATGCCGAGTTGGCGAATGTTCTCCACGAACTTCTCCAGATGCTCCTCCAGGTGGTCAAACTTCTCGGCCATCGTGCCGGCTCGACCCCCGCCCGCACGGCCCGCAAGCAGCAGCGCCACAGGTGGAACCCTGCCCTCCCACTTCCTGCTTCCGCCCGGGCAGATGCCACTTC
>NW_007102256.1:0-800 GCF_000164805.1 Carlito syrichta | reverse complement strand
GATGCTTTTGAGATGCTTGGCTAAGAGAAATAATATTTATGGAAGATGGCCTGGAGGAAATGCAGTCACCCGTTTTGTCATGTAATCTAAAATCTATTCAGGATTAAGGAAGCCATCAAAATACCTGGAACAAATCATCCTGGGCCCAGAGCAATTGCTGAACTGTGCTTTAGCCATCATGATATAATATTTTATCCGAGCAGACCCATAGGAAATGTTTTCTCTGACTTCATTTGCGTGTCTCCCACATAACCGGTATGTATCTTGTGTAGTCTTGTTGCTGGTTTATTCATTAGCCACATTTCTGACACTGCTTTGCTTTCCTATTTTTATTTTCCAAAGTTTTTTTTTTGAGTTTAAATCTTTTATCTTGCAATATTTTATGGATCTGCAAGCAATTTAAATGCATTTGAAACTAAGCTGACATATAACAACAACCATAGGATCTCTATTGATGTTGTACTTAATTATAAAAATAATTCCTGACGGAAAAGTCTGTAACCTAAATACTTAAGAATTAAAGCAAAATACCCTATAATCCCCCCACAGAGATGAAGTGTCTCCCAAATAACATTAATTTTAGAAAGCATGCTAATCCTGTTTCTCAGTGCATTCAACACAGGTTGAATGTGGGCTCTTGTTGCATTGGTATTCCTCATGAACAATATCGCTAAATTGGGAGAGGAGATGAAAAGTAAATTGTAAAGGACCAACAGTATTTCTTTTTAGGATAATATGTGAGCTATTAATTAAAGCTGATATTCATTTATTTTCTCTGTATCTCTCTCCACGGAAAGGCC
>NW_007102255.1:0-417 GCF_000164805.1 Carlito syrichta | reverse complement strand
GCCTGAGCAATCTGGCAAGACCTTGTCTCTACAATAAATTAAAAAAAAAAATCAGCCGGGCGTGGTGGCATGTGCCTGTGATTCCAGCTATTTGTTGTTTTTTTTTGAGACAAAAAATTATTTTATTTATTGGAATTACTTAGTTTTTGTATGCCTCAGTTTGTAAAGAGGGGAATGTAAAATATATACATATAGAAATATTGAGAGAATAAAATTAAACAATATATGCAAAACAATTTGCCCAGTTTCTGGCCCATAGTAAGCATCTTTTAGCTATTACTATTAATATCTATGTACGTGAGAAAATGATAAAACACACATTTTAAGTAAAATTAATGCGAATGATTTTTAAAAAATAAATGAATAAGCCAGGCTCGGTGGCTCAGCCTGTAATCCCGCGCCTTTGGGAGGCTGAGG
>NW_007102254.1:0-305 GCF_000164805.1 Carlito syrichta | reverse complement strand
CTGCCACTTCGTGGAGAGGTGCGGGAGTGGCAGGATTAGTTTTAGAGCGGGTTACAGGAGGACTACAAAGGGGGAGGGGTGGATAGAGGCTAGGCACAGCGGAGTAGGTGAGGCTTGGAGCGGCTGAGGTTGGGGGGGTTGTCGATATGGAGGGGGCTCATCTGCGGGGTCAAAGAGTTGGGAGAAATGGCTGGAGAGGAGGGGATTTAAGCCAAGAGGAGGTGAGAGGGTTTACAAGAGAGACAGAGATGGGGATGTTTTTGGAGAAGGGAGAAAGATTGGATGTAGCCACCGCGCTCACCCCC
>NW_007102253.1:0-306 GCF_000164805.1 Carlito syrichta | reverse complement strand
CCTAAGAACTTATGCTGCCACCAAACCATCTCTACAAGAAACACTTAAGAAAGTACTAAAAACAGAAGAAAAGGAAAAAAGAACAACGTTCTTCACAAGAGTATAGGGAAAAAAATAAAATATACATGAACCAACCCCAAAACCAAAAGAAAGACACAACAAAAAAAAAAAAAACAAGTGGAAGAACAACAACTCTATAAGAACTCTATGATAGGGGCAAACTCTCACATTTCAATAATTAGCCTGATGTGAATGGACTAAACGCACCACTGAAAAGACATAGAATGGCAAAATGAATAAAATATC
>NW_007102252.1:0-332 GCF_000164805.1 Carlito syrichta | reverse complement strand
CCACTCACCTCAGTCTCCCAAAGGCGCGGGATTACAGGCTGAGCCACCGAGGCAGGCTAGCAAGCAGTTTTTATGCACAATTACAGAGAGAGGGGCTGGGCGTGACTAGTTTTTCTAGGCTTACAACATCAACCAATCAAAAGAGGTCATGACGTGGAAGCCGAAGTCTGCGGACCCTGCATAATTAGTCCCCAGTCGGGTCTGCAGTGATGTCAAGGGACAGAGGCGCTTGAGATTGGTTGGTTTGTTTTTGGTTTTGCCGGGCTCGAGCTCAGTGGCCTGTGATTGACGGGAAACGGCTAAACGGGCAGAGTGGAATGCCAGATAAGCTA
>NW_007102251.1:0-424 GCF_000164805.1 Carlito syrichta | reverse complement strand
TTTTTTTTTTTTTTTTTTTTTTTTTTTTTTGAGTTGAAGTCACTCTGTCGCCCAGGCTGGAGTGGCACAGTGGCAAACTCACGGCCTCTACAACCTCGACTTGTTGGACTCAGGTGATCCCTCAGCCTTCTAAGTGACTGAAATTATAGGCATGTGCCACCACACCCAGTTAAGTTTTTTATTTATTGTAGCGATGAGGTCTCACCAAGTTGCCCAGGATGTTCTCGAACCCATGGATTCAGGCAATCCTCTCGCCTCGGCCTCCCAAAGTGCTGGGATTACAGGCATGAGTCACCACCACCAGCTGTTGTACTCTGTTTAAAAAAATGTCTCATGGCCGGGTTCGGTGGCTCAGCCTATAATGCCAGCACTTTGGGAGGCCGAGGTGAGTGGATTGCCTGAACCTGCGGGTTCGAGACCCGCC
>NW_007102250.1:0-312 GCF_000164805.1 Carlito syrichta | reverse complement strand
TAAAGATGTCCATCTTACCTAAGGCAATCAATAAATTCAATGCAATACCCATCAAATTACTGGCAATATTCTTCTCAGACCTAGAAAAAAATCACACAGGAATTCATACAGAAACACCAACATCCAAGAATAGCCTGAACAATTCTCAGCAAAAAAAAAAAACAAAAAAGCAAAGCAGGTGGTATCACCTTTACCAGGCTTCAAACTTTACTATTAAGCTAAAATCATCAAAACAGCTTGGTATTGGTATAGGAACAGGCATATAGATCAATGGAATAGAATTGAGATTCCAGAAGCAAAACCTCAATTTCT
>NW_007102249.1:0-328 GCF_000164805.1 Carlito syrichta | reverse complement strand
TAACTAGCCAACTGGCTAGAGAGCTGACTAAACTAGCTGACTTAACCAGCTAGACAGTTGACTAGCCAGCTGATTTAACTCACTGATATCACTAGGTAGCCAGGTAGCTATCTAGCTGATTTAACTAGCTAGCTACCTACTTTATCTGTTGGCTTACCAGCTCTCTTAACTAGCTGAATTAACTAGCTAGTCAGCAGACTAGCCAACCGACTTAACTAGCTAGCTACCTAGCTGACCAGCTGTCTTAAATAGTTAGGTAACTAGCTAACTACCTAGCTAGCCAGCTGATTTAAATAGTTAGCTGCCTAGCTAGCTAGCTGACTTAATC
>NW_007102248.1:0-321 GCF_000164805.1 Carlito syrichta | reverse complement strand
ATTCCTGTCCCACCCCGCCCTGCCTCTGCTCCCCGCCCCTCGGGCTGCCTGGAGCCCCTCCACTTCCCTTGGCCTTCAGAGTCCCCCAGGCCGCCCCGGCCCCATTCTCGGCCACACCCACGGCCTCGCGATCTACTGGTGGATGGAGACGTTTCCTTCCCTTTCGTGGGGAGCGCTGCCCCGAGTTTCGTGTCCACTGCGCCCAAGGGAGCTGCGCGTGGGTCCGGCGTCCTGGGGGCTCCGTGAGGGCCGCAGGGCTCTTGGTGCCCAGCGGCTGCCAGGGAAGTTCGGAGCCCAGGGGGCGGCACTCGGCGGGGCAGC
>NW_007102247.1:0-332 GCF_000164805.1 Carlito syrichta | reverse complement strand
GCCCAGGCAGGTCTCGAATCCGCAGGCTCAGGCAATCCACTCACCTCAGCCTCCCAAAGGTGCGGGATTACAGGCTGAGCCACCGAACCCGGCTCACATTAAAAACTTTATGGGCCGGGCTCGATGGCTCAGTCTGTAATCGCAGCACCTTGGGAGGCCGAGGTGAGGGGATTGCCTGAGCCCACGGGTTGGAGACCCACCTGGGCAACTTGGCGAGACCTTGTCTCTACAATAAATCATAAATTAGCCGGGCGTGGTAGCGTGTACCTGTAGTTCTGGCTACTTGGAAGGCTGAGGCGGAAGGATTACCGGAGCCCAGCAGGTCGAGGCTG
>NW_007102246.1:0-342 GCF_000164805.1 Carlito syrichta | reverse complement strand
CTCAGGCAATCCACTCACCTCAGCCTCCCAAAGGTGCAGTATTACAGGCTGAGCCACCGAGCCTGGCTTAATTTTTTAATTGATTTATTGTATAGACAGGTCTTCCCAAGTTGCCCAGACTGTTCTCAAACCCGTGGACTCAGGCAATCCCCTCACCTTGGCCTCCCAAAGTGCTGGGATTACAGACTGAGCCACCAGGCCCGGCCAATTTTTATTTTAAAGTTGTGGGTACAGTTCAGGGTTAGGTATACAAATGGTCATTGGTATTTAATTGTTAAAAATTCTTGAGTAAACCGGGCTCGGTGGCTCAGCCTGTAATCCCGTGCCTTTGGGAGGCTGAGG
>NW_007102245.1:0-324 GCF_000164805.1 Carlito syrichta | reverse complement strand
TTTTGAGTTGGAGTCTCATCCTGTCGCCCAGGCTGGAGTGCAGTGGCACACTCAGGGCCACCCCAGCATCAAACCACTGGGCTCCAGCAATGCTTCTGCCTCAGCCTTCCATGTAACCGAAACTACAGGCGCATGCTACCACTCCTAGCAAATTTTCTAGTTATTGTAGAGACGCGGTCTTGCCAAGTTGCCCTGGTTGATCTCGAACTCGCAGGCTCAGGAAATCCACTCGCCGCCTCAGCCTCCCAAAGTGCTGGGATTACAGGCTGAGCCACCAAGCCTGGCCTATTCTATAAATTTTTTTTTTTTTTTTTTTTTTTTTTT
>NW_007102244.1:0-355 GCF_000164805.1 Carlito syrichta | reverse complement strand
GCGACAGAGTGAGACTCCAACTCTAAAAAAAAAAAAAAAAAATTAAAAAAATAAAATAAAACAGTGACCTGCCTCCCAGCTCCTTCACCTTGTTCAGTTTCTTGGTTTAACATAACACTTAAAACTCTTTAATACTGTTAGGTTAAAAATCCCAGCAGGGGTTCCAAAAAGTTAGGTCAGACCCTTGGGTGGGGAAGGGGTGGTGTGTGCTTGCTATCCGGTGCTGCAAGAAGGATGCAAAAAATTGCACAGAAGTTAATTTGGAAAACATAGCATCTTTAAAAAGTGGGCAAAAAGCCGGGCTCTGTGGCTCAGCCTGTAATCCCGCGCCTTGGGAGGCTGAGGCGAGTGGATT
>NW_007102243.1:0-320 GCF_000164805.1 Carlito syrichta | reverse complement strand
TTGCCCAGGCGGGTCTCGAACCCGCGGGCTCAGGCAATCCGCTCACCTTGGCCTCCCAAGGCACTGGGGTTACAGGCTGAGCCACCAAGCCTGGCCGAATTTTTTTTGTTGTTGTTGAGTCAAAATCTTACTCTGTTGCCCAGGCTGGAGTGCAATGGCGTGTTCACTGCACCTGGCCAAGGCTGCAGCTCTTAAAAATGTCATGTATTCGAGACCCTCTTGGGCAACTTGGTGAGACCTCGTCTCTACAATAAATTTTTAAAAATTAGCTGGGCGTGGTAGCGCGCACCTGTAATTCCGGCTACTTGGAAGGCTGAGGT
>NW_007102242.1:5344-23478 GCF_000164805.1 Carlito syrichta | reverse complement strand
CTTTGCCACTCCGCGCGGTGTCCGTGGGCGTCAGGTCGCGCCGAGGGCGGCGAGACGGGGGTCGGGCGGCGCCGGGGAGTCGTCGCCGGGCGCGTGGTGCCGGGGCCCAGCGGCTGGTCCGCCCCCAGGGCCCTCGCCCTCTTTCTGGTCGCCCAGCGGTGGGTTTGTCCCGGTCAGGTGGAGGTAACCGCTCCTCGTGGGGCCAACCCAGCAGAGGCCACGCTGGACCAGTGCCAGGTTGCGGTTTCTCCTGCGCGAGCCTGTTGGGGGCTCGTCCCTCGGGTCGGCTGTGTTCTCACCAGTCTTAGGACTGGCGCGTAGGATGATAACCCTTTGCACTTGGATGCCCTCTCTTGGAGGACATAACGAGATTGCCGGTGATCATCCAGCACAGACTTGTGCAAGTTTTTCTTTTTTGGGTTGGAGTCTCACTCTGTCGCCCGGACCGGAGTGCAGTGGCCTCCCGGCCACCGCAGCCGCGTCCTGCTGGGCTCAGGCGATCCTTCCGCCTCAGCCTTCCAAGTAGCTGGAAATGCAGGCGCGCGCTACCCCGCCCGGCTAATGTTTTGATTTATTGTAGAGATGAGGTCTCACCAAGTTGCCCAGGCGGGTCTCTTTGTGCAAGTTTTTCAAACACGTGTGTTGCCTTGAGGTTTTCCATTCGAGTCCCATTTGAAATTTGTCAAGCTTCAATCAGTTGAGACGTGGTTTTCAGGAATCACGAGTCTTCCACTTCGTCTTCCAACAACAGACTGAGCGATACGTGTTAGCTGTTATACAATATTTTTAATGTGCCAGGCTCGGTGGCTCAGCCTGTAATCCTGTGCCTTTGGGAGGCTGAGGTGAGTGGATTGCTGCGGGTTCAAGACCCACCTGGGCAACTTGGTGAGACCTCATCTCTATAATAAATCAAAAATGAACCGGGCATGGAAGCGCGTGCCTGTAATTCCAGCTACTTGGAAGGCTGAGGCAGAAGGATCGCTGGAGCCCAGCAAATCGAGGCTGCGGTGGCCGGGAGCAGCCACTGCACTCCAGTCTGGGCAACAGAGAGATTCCAACTCAAAAAAAAATTTTTTTAATGTGTGCAACCTGTCACCTGAGGCTGGGTGTGGAATTTTCCGCTTGTGGAGTCATGTCAGCAATCAAAACTTTGGGGGTTTTGAAGCTTTTTGGGTTGGGGATGGTCAACCTACAAGAGTACCTCTGGTAACCACATTGAGGTGATGTTCTGAAATGTTCGTTTAAAGTTACATCTGGCCAAGTGCAGTGGTTCATGCCTATAATCCCAGCACTTTGTGAGGCCAAGGTAGGAGGATCACTTGAGGCCAAGAGTTTGAGACCAGCCTGGCCAACATAACAAGACCCATTTCTTTTTTCTTTTTTTTTAAGATGGAGTCTTACTCTATTGCCCAGGCTGAATGCCACGCTCACGGTCACTGCAGCCTCGACCTGCTGGGCTCAGGTGATCCTTCTGCTTCAGCTTTTCAAGTAGCTTGGAACTATAGGCGTGCTGCCATGCCCAACTGATTTTTTTATTTATTGTAGATATGAGGTCTTGCCAAGTTACCCAGGCTGGTCTTAAACCCTTGGACTCAGGCAGTCCTCTCACCTCCGTCTCCCAAAGTGCTGGGATTATAGATGTGAGCCACCACACCCGGCATTCATTTCTATTAAAAATCAATTAGCTAGCTACTTGAGAGGCTGAGGCAGGAGAATTGCTTGAGCCCAGAAGTGTGAGGGTGCACTGAGCTGTCATCATGCCACTGCATGCCAGCTGAGCCAGGTGTGGTGGCACATGTCTGTGGTTCCAGCTACTTGGGAGGCTCAGGCTGAAGGATCACCTGAGCCCAGCAGGTCAAGGCTGCAGTGGTCATGAGTGTGTTGCTGCACTCCAGCCTGGGCAACCATGAGACTCCAACTCAAAAAAAAAAAATATTTCTGGTGTTATAAGTAAACTTTTTTTCAAAGAAACTTCATTTCATTTAACTAATATAAATAGTTGCTTAAACAGATAAGAAAGAGCCGGGCTCGGTGGCTCAGCCTGTAATCCTGCGCCTTTGGGAGGCTGAGGTGAGTGGATTGCCTGAACCAGCGGGTTCGAGACCCGCCTGGGCAGCGAGACCTCATCTCTACAATAAATCAAAAAAATTAGCCAGGCGTGGTAGTGCACGCCTGTAGTTCCGGCTACTCGGAAGGCTTAGGCAGAAGGATCGCCGGAGCCCAGCAGGTCGAGGCTGCGGTGGCCGGGAGCGGCCATTGCACTCTAGTCTGGGCGACAGAGTGAGACTCCAACTGAAGAAAAAAAAAAAAACAGATAAGAAGGGCTAAAATTTACAATCTATTTGAAAAACTAACCAGCCTGCAAGCTGGGAACCAAGTCTTTCACCCCTCCCCCACCTGCCAGGCAGAATCATTTCACCTGGGAAAGGAGTCACAGGCAAGGTGAGCACCAGCAGTCTGTTTTCTAAGACAAGCCAACAGCTGTCGACTGCCTACAGTAGATTCCACAGCCAGTCATCTGCAGGGCTGCAGGCAGCATCTCCAGTGACACTGCCTGTGGGCAGCTCTGAGTCTCCCTCCTGGTTTATCTGTGGGCGTGGTCTTCGGGATGAGGCCACTTCGCCTCCCACTTCCAGAGGTGGAGAACATGGTCATAAAAGGAGCATGTGGCCAGGAGACCAGCATCCAAATTCGCCTCTTCCAGGGACAGGCTGCAGGCACAGGCCTGAGCTGCCGTGGCCTGCAGTCGGGCACCACTCTGCCCTGTGTCCTCTGTGAGTGGCTTGACTCTGCCTGGGAGTCGGGCACAGCCCTGCCCATCATCACGCACGACGCATTCCACAGAGGGTGCTAGCGGCTCGCCTTCAACCTTCTGGTCTGCCGTCTTGCCTCCCATGCCACTACGAAGGGACCATGAGGAGGCGAGCTGTGGAGGATGGAGCCAGGACCAGTCGGCTCCGTACACCAGCGAGTGGGGCAATGTGTGGGACCCCAAGACCATCGCCTCCTGCTTCTCTGGAGTAAGAGACAGGAAGCAGCATTACCCCGAGCGGGTCGTCCCAAGGGATGACCCACCCCCCTCACACTGAGACTCCACCAAGAGCAGCCCCTTGCGGGTCAGCCACTGAGTCATATGGAGGCACCAGGTGGAGAAGAAAACACTCGCCCTGTGGTGCAAGCTCAGAAGGCCTCAGAGACAGGAAATTGGCTGGGTTTACAGAGCCGCTTGGGAGGGGTGCTTATCCCCAGCGTTGAAATCAGCAGAAGCTTCTTGGAGGAAGATACATCCCGTCAAGACTTAAAAGCAAAGGACAAGAGGATTGAACTAGACAGGAGAGAAGGGACATACAAGGAAGAGGGCATGGGTACAGGATGGGTGAGAAAGGCCAAGGCAGGTATGCAGAATGGCAGCAGGCAGCAATGGCTGAGGCACCGTCATGCCCACAGGGCTCTGCACGTCCCACTGACTGGCTTTCAGCTGGGAAAGGAGTCAGACAAGGGTCAGCACCAGCAGTGTCGTCATGAATGGCTGTGGCAGACGAGAGAGGAGCGTAGGCCCAGAAAGGGGCAAGACATCATGACCGGAAAAGCACCCGTGAGGTGTGCCCACACTTGAGGGTCAAGTCCAGCAGGCAAGGCCAAGACTGGCCTGCAGGAAGCTAGTGGAAGACGACTGGACCTGGCCTGAGAGGGCCAGGTGGCCATTCTGATTTTCACCATGCTCTGAAAGGGCTATCACCCCCACCTCTCAAGTGCAGGGCCTAATGCTGGCAGTGATCTGAACCAAAACCAGAATGAGCACCGGTGAAGACAGGCTGAGGGCAGAACAGAATGGCGCTGGAATTACAAAGCACACCAAGGACGCATAGCCCAGCGCAGGAGGCCAGCTCCCTCCCCAGGGCTCCAGGGAGGAACAAGATGCTGAACTTGCTGAGACAGCCACAGAGGCCCTCAGCAGCATGCATGGGGTAGCCCTGGAGGGTGGAAGCCCCCAGGGGA
The DNA here is from genome assembly GCF_000164805.1 of Carlito syrichta. Lineage (NCBI taxonomy): Eukaryota > Metazoa > Chordata > Mammalia > Primates > Tarsiidae > Carlito > Carlito syrichta. The sequence continues at coordinate 19,479 of NW_007102242.1, read as the reverse complement.
GGCCATTGTGGTCCCCCTGGGCACTGGCACTGTCAGGCAGGAAAGGCCCACTCCAGGCTTTCATCCAGCAGTCACTTGACACACCCACTCCTGGCCAGGACCTTTTCCCCAGCTTCAGAAGGGGGCACAAGACAGTCTGTGCCCTCACAGCCTTCACGACTTGTGGGGAAGATGCCAGCCAATGGCGGAAGACACTGTCATGTGGTGAAGGTTGTGAGGAAACGGGAAGGCTCTCAGGAGTGGGTGCCGAGGCCAAGAGCTGAGGAGGGAAGACTTGAGGGAGCTGCTCTGCTCCAGCAGGTATATGGGCCCGAATGAGCCAGCACGACTGGCGTGGCCACGGAGGGGCGGGGGTGTGGCATGGCAAGGCCGCGGCCGGCAAAAGGCAGGGCAGACCCGCAAGCCTCAGAGTGGGCGCGTTCCGGGAGACGCGAGAGCCACTGGACACCCTGAATGGCACGTGGTTTTCAAGATGCCCCTGCCGAGCGACCGTGGGCCAAGAGCAAAGCAGAGATGTGCAGGTGAGAGCCCAGGGTAGCCAGGCTCTGTGAGGAGGTGACGGACATCAGACGGAAGACACCTGGAAGGGTATCCTGACTGGACCTGGGACAGGCCGATAGGGAGCTTGAGGGGAAGGGAGAACGGGGACCAGAGGAGACAAAGGCTGGACCCGTGGGTTCTGGGCTGAGAAAGCTGAAGGAAGAGGTGCCCTTCTAGAGCATTAGGAAGCGGAGCTGGGGCAGAACCGTTGTTTGAGGTGCTGCCACTGATATCCAAGCAGCTAAGTGTAGAGGCTATCAACTGCATCAACAGCACAAAGGACAAGCTGGGACCAGACGCCACCGCAGGACAGGACAAGACAGGGTGTGGCAAGATGGGCTGGCAATTCTTGAGGAGAAAGGATTCCAGGTAGCAGGGAGGAAGAGAACCCGATGGTAAACTAAACACCATTGTTTCTCTTCTCCTCTCCTTCCCATAAAGAACAGTAGAGAGAATTAAAACAGCATAGGCCCAGGACAGAAAATGACAACAGATGAGAAGGAAAGAGAACGTGGAGGGGGAAAGTAGTCACACACCTGAGAGCAACTGGGCAGAAAGAGAAGGGGCCTGCTGGGTTGGGGAAGGGAGCCAGGAGACAAGCCACCTGACCATGCTCGCTGCAGCTCTCCAGTAAGGACTGGCAGGCAGACGCGACAGGACCTCTGAGGGCAGCATGGGAATGGACGGGAGGATCACACACTTCCAGACTCCCCCAGCCTCTACCGACAGGGACCCCATATCCACTGCAGCCCAGAACTGGAGGTTAATCTCTGGAGAGGCTGAAAAGAGGTCCAGGCAGATGCAGGTGAGCCCAAGGGTGGAATGGCATGAGAAGCAGCGTAGGTCAGTACTGACTGGGAGAACGCCCCTGCTGGCTCCCAGGGTGCTGCCAGCTGGGCAGGAACAAAGGATGGTGACATGAAAGACAGCTGAGGAAGCTCCAACGAAAGTCCAGTCTGGGCCTGACTATTGCAGGATTCTCTTGCACAGAAATTCAGACAGTGCCAGGCGTGGTGGCTCATGCCTGTAATCCCAGCACTTTGGAAGGCAGAGGCAAGATGATTGCCTGTGTCCAGGGGTTTAAGACCAGCTTGGGCAACTTGGTGAAACCTCGTCTCTAAAATAAATCAAAAAATCAGACAGGTGTGGTTGCATGCACCTGTGGTCCAGCTACTTGGAAGGATGAGAAGGAAGGATCGCCTGAGCCCAGCAGGTCAAGGCTGCGGTGGCCGTGAACATGCCACTGCACTGCAGCGTGAGCAACAGAGTGTGACTCCAACTCAAAAAAAAAAAAATCAGGCCGGGCGCAGTGGCTCACGCCTATAATCCCAGCACTTTGGGAGGCTGAGGTGAGAGGATTGCCTGAGTCCACGGGTTTGAGACCAATCTGGGCAACTTGACAAGGCCTTGTCTCTACAATAAATCAAAAAATTATCTGGGCATGGTAGCGCGTGCCTGTAGTTCCAGCTGCTTAGAAGGCTGAGGCGGAAGGATCACTGGAGCCCAGTAGGTTGAGGCTGTGGTGGCCGAGAACATGCCACTGCCCTTCAGCTTGGGTGACAGAGTGAGACTCCAACTCAAAAAAAAAAAAAAAAGAAAAGAAAAACAGGACAGAAATGAGCAAAAACACAGAATGAAAGAAAGACTGAAAGGAGACAAGCCATTTTAAAAACATAAACTACAGGCACGCAAGGGAAAAAAGATTCAACCAAACATTAATGATGGACAGTGAAAAAATGGCAGGAAAACAGCTCAGAAAAATGTGATGAGAGATGTGAGAGGGCCAAGGAAAAGGACTGAAATTGTGCCAAGAGACAGAATTGGAGTTTCTGGAGAAAACAGATTTAATAGCCGGGCTCGGTGGCTCAGCCTGTAATCCCGCACCTTCGGGAGGCTGAGGCGAGTGGATTGCCTGAGCCCGCGGGTTCGAGACCCGCCTGGGCAGCAAGACCTCATCTCTACAATAAATCAAAAAATCAGCCGGGCGTGGTAGCGCGCACCTGTAATTCCGGCTACTCGGAAGGCTGAGGCGGAAGGATCGCCGGGGCCCAGCAGGTTGAGGCTGCAGTGGCCATGAGCGGCCATTGCACTCCAGTCTGGGTGACAGAGTGAGACTCCAACTCAAAAAAAAAAAGCATATTTTATGTTATATAAATTTTACCACAGGTTTTTTTTGATTCAGAGTCTCACTCTGTCACCCAGGCTGGAGTGCAGTGGCCGCTCATGGCCACTGCAGCCTCGACCTGCTAGGCTCAAGCGATCCTTTCGCCTTAGCCTTCTGAGTAGCTGGAACTACAAGTGCATGCTACCATGCCCAGCTTATTTTATGATTTATTGTAGAGATGAGGTCTCACCAAGTTGTCCAGGCTGTCTCGAACCCCTGGACTCAGGCAGTCCTCCCACCTCAGCCTCCCAAAGGGCTGGGATTACAGGCTTGAGCCACCACACACAGGCTTACTACAGTTTTTAAAGAAGCAGTTGAAAAGAAATCATCAGGTCCTCCAGACAGAAAGCAAATCACTTATAAGGCAAGGACAGCAGCAGCCAAGCAGGAAAATAGTACAGAAACACCTTCAAGAAACTCAAACAAAGGAAAAGCAGGTCAGAGACTGAATGGGCAAGTTCTTCAAATATCAAGGGTACGGAAAATAGTACTGAGCACATAGGAATGCAGAGCTCACTGTCCTCGAGAGGCTTCAGCCAGGGACTACAAGCATGAGGACTAACGGGAGCACTGAAAACACTCAACTGTGAGCCAAGAAGGAGGAAAACACAGGTAGGACAAAGATGGGAAGGTAACCTGCAAATGATGTGTTCTGTGTTCTGAGTAGAAAGAAGTGCTACTGAGAGTGGAAGGAAGTGGGAAGACTAAGTTCATCAGTGTCACATGGGGAACAGGTGGAAACCAAGAGGTCATGCATGAAACCTACAGACCTGCTGGCTGGAGGTTAAAAGAGGGAATCGGAGCATTACTTGAGATAGTAGCATAAGCTGGGCACAGTGGTTCATGCCTGTAATTCCAGCACTTTGGGAGGCCAAGGCAGAAAGTTCGCTTGAGCCCAGGAGTTCAAGGCCAGCCTGGATAGCAAAGTGAGACCTTGTCTCTACAAAAAAAATTTTTTTAGTTAGTCAGGCATGGTGGCACATGCCTGTAGTCCCAGCTACTTGGAAGGCTGAGGCAGAAGGATTGCCTGAGCCCAGCAGGTCGAGGCTGTGGTGAGCTATAATCATGCCATCACACTTCAGCTTGGGCGATGGAGTAAGACTCCAACTCAAGACAACAATAATAGCAACCCACTTTTAATACTGAACAGAAGGATCAGCAAGGAACTAGAAGATCTGAACAGCACTGTAAGGCAGCATGCCCTAACAGACATCTAAACACCCCACCCACAACAGCCAAACACATTCTTCCCAAGTGCACGGAACATTCTCAAGGACAGACTATATGCTAGGCCACAAAACAAGACTCAATAAACTTAAAAAGCAAACCACAATGGAATAAAATTAGAAATCAATTGCAGAAAGGAATCTGGGACATTTTAAAATGTGGAAACTAAAGAGCACACACATAAATAACCAATGGTCAAAGAAAAAAACATCACAAGGGAACTAAGAAAAGACCTTGAGATGAATGGAAATAAAGATACAACAAACCAAAACATGCAAGACGCAACAAAAGCAGCCCAGAAAGGAAAATGTGTCACTGCAGATGTCTACGTTAATACAGTAGATCAGTTTTGAGATGAGAGAGACTCGGCATGTTCCCATAGCAGCAGTTACGCAGATGAGGCAGAGAAACTGAAGACGCAGAAGAGAAGTCAAGTCCTGGGGCACAAGGTGGGCAGCGAAGGCGCCTGAGGGAGAGGGGCAGGGGAAGGCCAAGGCACGCACACTTCCAGGTGGTGTGCTCCAAGGTGGGGAGAGGCGGTGGTTTTGTGACTGCTGCTCTTTGGAGTGGCGGGCGGAGGAGAAGGAAACGCATGAGCTGAGAGTGAGGAGGCAGAAAGGGATGCTGGGGCTTGAGGAGAGAGGCGAAAACATGGAACAGTTCTGAGCATGGGGCTGGCACCTAGAGAAACGTCACGATCTCCAGGCGGCTCCAAGGCCCTCCTGGGGCACACTCGTGGAGTGACACCATCCCAGAGGCTGGCCCCACAAGCCAGGTCCAGGGCTCAGGCACAGCAGAGGCAGGGTTCCCCGCAACACCAGGCTCTGCCTGAGAGTGTGGGAAAGGGAGCAGGGGCACTGGGACAAACTGGGCAGGAAAAACATGGAGAAGGCTGGGCAAGGATGGTTATGAGTGACAAGTGGCAAAGCTTCGGGACTGGAGGGCCCCTGGGGCAGAGAATTGCTAAAAGACACGCAGAACCAGAGTAACTGAGCTGCTGGGGAAACCACAGTAGAGAGAAGCCGCAACCCTGGAGTTGTGCAGGTCCAGATCACAGCTGGGCCCGGGTGTGACCCTGGCCGGGCAAGGGACAGGGAACTGGGAGATCCACTCACCTGTCGTTTCTTGGCAGTTGAGGACCGTGAAGCCACCATGCATGCAGGCTGCCAGGAGCAGGTGGCAGTGGAAAGGGTGCCACCTAAGCCTCCACACCCCGCCCCGCACCAGTGTGTCCGCCAACGGCTGCTTCATGCACCGCGTGTCCCACAGCAGGACATGCTCGTCGTAGCTGGAACCAAGAGCCATAGTGGACACACAGGCAGACCATGCCCCCTTCTCTCCACAGCTCCAGGTGGTGAGAATGCCTCCCAGAGACCCACCCACTCACCCCGTGAGGGCAAAGTCCCCTTTCCCAAACCCAGACACCTACGCTCTGGTTTGAGAGCTGGCCAGGGTAAACACCAGGATGGCCACGAGAGAGGGGGAAGGGAAGGAGCCCTGTGAGCCGTTCAGGGACTCACCTTCCTGTGGCCAAGAGGTGCTCCTGATGGGGACTGCTCTGGATGCTGCACACACCCATGGAGTGTCTGTGAGCAGAAGGGCGATGCCTGAGCGGGGCTTGGTAGGGGCACATCCAGGGACCAGTCCAGGGAGGGCCACGGGAAGGGCCGAGTCAGGCCCGCTGGCCAGTTACCTCTTACTGGTGAACAGAGGCGTGTCAGGTACCCTGGTGTCCCAGCCTTTCAGAAGGCCGTCGTCTCCCCCTGGAACAGAGAAGCCTGTCAACAACGGCCATGGTGACAGGAAATGGCCACTTCTCACGAGGCCATGTGGTCTGTGAGGAAGTTTTCTTGGTCACTTTCCTGGGTGGCTTCAGGCTTCCACCTGAATAGGAGAGCCCCGGGAATGGTCACACTGCCCAACTACCTGCAGACTTGAGGGCCGGCCTGCGATAAAAATGGGAAAAATGGACAGGCTATGTCCGTAGGAATGAAAGTGGAAAACTGGAAGCTCTCATGGCCATTACCCAGGAGAATGACCAGGTCTCCTGTCTAGCCTGCCTTCTACAAGGCTCAATCAAGCCCCTAGCTTCCAAGAACCAGAGCTGCTACGCCCAAGATCCCCGAACAGAAAATGCCACGGGGAGCAGCAAACATGAGGACTGCTTAAGGTTCTGGAAACTGTAGCACACCCCCGAGTGATTTTAGGGAAGTACCCCTCGTAACCTTACAGTAAAAAACACACCTGCACTTGCTTTAGGGAAGCTAGAGGAATGGGAAGAACAAAGGGTTGGTGCACTGAACCACAACCAGTCTCTAAAGAAAAGCAACACTACGACTTAGGGTGGATAGCGGCATCCCGAAGGGAGGTGAAGGCAGAGCCCTCACGGAGGATGAAGAGGGCAAGAGGAAAATGCCTGGGCCTGACCACTCCACCCACCCATCCACTCATCCACCCACTTACCCACTATGCGCCCACCATCTGCCACTCATTCACCATCTGCTACCCATCCGTCATCTACCAATCTACCCACCCATCCACCCACCCACTCACCCACCCGTTCGTCCACCTGTCCAACCGCGACCCATCCACCCACCACCCATCCACCCACCATGCATCTACCCATTCGCCATCTTGCAGCCATCCAGCCAGCCACCAACCATCCACCCATCCACCCACCATCATCTGTCCTTCACCCATCCACCCTGCCATCATGTATCTTTTACCTATCCATCCTTCCATCCACCTATCCATCCTCATCCACCCACACATCTGCTCACCCACTCATCCATCTGTCCTCCTCCCATCCACTCACCACCTATTCATCTACCCACCTGATCTCCCTTCCTTCGTTCCACCTAATGGGTACTGACTGAACACACTACAGACTCCCATAACTGACACGATATGGGGTAAACATGACCTACAATCAAGTGGACCAGCAGAACCAGCTGGCTCAGGTAAATTTGCATAGAGCGGGCAAAAGCTTCTTTATGTATCTCACACCCACTCATCCACTCCATCAGATAACCTTACTGGATCTACCTTCAGGCATGTCCAAAATCCAACCACTTTTCCTCACCTCCACTGCCCCAGCTTGGTCTGCAGCATTCACACCACTCACCCGGATAACATGTCTCCAGACTCTGCCCTCCCTCTATTATGGGCTATACTCAGCAAATTAACCAAAAAGATCCTATTAAATGTTAAAGCATAAGTCAGGATATGTCAGTCCTCTGCTCAGCATCCTGCAAGAGCTCCCATTTCAACTTCAGTAGAAGCCAGAGGCTGTCCTGAAACCCACAAGGCCCTGTGCTCAGGCCTGCTACCTTAGCTCTCGCCCTCTCCTCCTCTGCCACCTCCTTGGGTCATCCCAGCCATGCCAACTACCGGCTTCCCTGCCATACCAGGCTCACCCCTGCCCGCCTGACCATGCTCTGTAACAGGACAGTCTGCTTCTGCTCCGTTTACCCTCTTCTACCTTTATTCTCTCCAAAGCATGTGTCACATTGTGTGGTCTCCTTACTTATTGTAGATTATGCCATTTTTTGGGTTTTTTTTTTTGAGTTGGAGTTTCACTCCATTGCCCAGGCTGGAGTGCAGTGGCATGCTCATGGCCACCACAGTGTCAACTTGCTGGGCTCTGGTGATCCTTCCACCTCAGCCTTCCAAGGAGCCAGAACTACAGGTGCTTGCTACCACGCTGGGCTAATTTTTTACTTTTTTGTTGTAGAGACAAGGTCTCACCAAGTTGCCCAGGCTCGTCTCAAACCCACGAACTCAGGCAATCCACTTGCCCCAGCCTCCCAAAGTGCTGGGATTATAGGCTAAACCACCAAGTCTGGCCTTTTTTTTTTTTTTAGGGTCATAGTCTTACTCCGTTGCCCAGGCTGGAGGGCAGTGGCACACTCATGGCCATCGCAGCCTCAACCTGCCAAGCTCAGGCAATCCTTCTGCCTCAGCCTTCCAAGTAGCCGAAACTACAGGTATGTGCCACCACGGCGAGCTAGTTTTTCTTGATTTATTATAGAGATGAGGTCTCGCCAAATTGCCCAGGCTGGTCTTGAACCCGTGGGCTCAGGCAATTCTCTCACCTCGGCCTCCCAAAGTGCTGGGATTATAGGCATGACCTACCGCGTCCAGCCTATGCCATTTTTTGTACAATCCCCAAGTCAGTGTAAGCTCCATGAAAGCAGGGACTTCTGTTTTCTTTGCTGATGTATCCCTATCACCTTGAAAGTGCTTGGCATGGCAGACTCGGTGGCTAAACCTGTAAACCCAGCACTCTGGGAGGCCGAGGTAAATGGACTGCCTGAGCCCGTGGGTTCAAGACCAGCCTGGGCAACTTGGCGAGACCTCGTCTCTACCATAAATAAAAAATTAGCCAGGCGTGGCAGCACACGCCTGTAGTTCCGGCCACTTGGAAGGCTGAGGTGGAAGGATCATTGGAGCCCAACAGGTTGACGCTGGGATAGACAAGTGTGCCACTGCCATGGCACTCCAGCCTGGGCGACGAAGTGAGGCTCCAACTCAAAAAAAAAAAAAAGAAATAAAGTACTTGGCACCTAACAAGTGCTCAGTGAATATTTGTTGAGTGAATGGATTAGGCCTGAATTATTAAATCACTGCCCCACCACAGCCCTGCTGTGAATTAGCTAAGCTTCAAGGCAGAACTAATCCAAGAATGAGGGACCTCAAAAAATAAAGTCCTTATGGTTCTCAGGGACTCTGCAAGGGTGTGGCAGCAAACAATACAGATGAGGACCCTGGTCACAGGGAAAGGCAAGCCTTAAACACGTCATCATCACTGGGTGAGCATGTGGTGCCACGAGACCAATGACAGAGGGTCAGACCTACTAGGCTGGCAAGGATGAGTGCTCGGGTTGTTTTCTAAAGAGAACATCTTAGCTGGGTTCAGTGGCTCAGCCTGTAATCCCACGCCTTTAGGAGGCCGAGGTGGGTGGATTGCCTGAGCCCGCGGGTTCGAGACCCGCCTGGGCAGTGAGAGCTCATCTCTACAATAAATCAAAAAATCAGCCAGGCATGGTAGTGCATGCCTGTAATTCCGGCTACTTGGAAGGCTGAGGCGGAAGGATCACCAGAGCCCAGCTGGTGGAGGCCGCGGTGGCTGGGAACAGCCACTGCACTCCAGTCTGGGCGACGGAGTGAGACTCCAACTCAAAACAAAACAAAACAAAACAAAAAAAAAACATCTTAAGCTGAGCCAGTCAGAAAAGCAGAACGGACATGTGAAGGAAATGTCAGGGGATGAGACACTGAGACTGCAGGAAAGTAAGACTGAGAGACGAGAGGAGTCGCCCAGAGCAAGGCTGCAAAGGCAGGCCTCGGGGCTCTAACAGCGAAGGAAACGTAACTGTGGCATGCTTTTAACGCAATTGCTCTGGCTACTGTGGGGACTGGATGGAGCGTGGAGCCATCACTCATCACTCTGCTGGAACAAAACAGACAGAGTGGGGGCCTGGACAGGAGGCTGCAAGGAAGAGAACAAAGACAGTCAATCCTGAGACACTCAGAAGATAAAGCCATGGAGGCTGGGACTCGGGGGCGAGGGCATGCAGGTGTCAGTGATGACTTCCAGGTTTCTGGGTTGAGCACCCAGGCCAGGTCCTGTGACGGGGAACGCAGGGGGTGAGGTCTGCAGGAGCGTGGCACAGAGAATACACAGCCCAGCACTGGACAACAGAGCACAGGGTACCCAGGACACATCCTAGAAGGGGGAGGGTCGCCGGCAAGATAACTGAATATAAATCTTGGGTTGAATTACCAAAATGTGGTTGTGTGTGGAACAGAGACAGTCGCTGAAGTCAGGAGAGCAGCGATAGTGGGAAGAGGGTCCAGACAGAAGCTGACACAACACTTCTGTGTGCAGGGGAAAAGAGCCAGAAGGCAGGAGGAAGAGAGCAGGAGAGGTGGGCACTGCAGCAACCCGGTGAGGAGGGGCAAGGCGTGGTGACGGTCCTGGGGGCCACGAGAGACAAAGGCTGGGTGCCACCGGCAGAGAACCGCGCCATCACCAGAGACTCAGCAAGAGTGGCTTTGGTGAAGGGGCCGGGGGAGTGGAATGAGACCATGCTGTTTTCTGGTCCAACAGAACACTCCTGGCCTTGCCTCTGGTCTGGGACCTTAGACCGTGACCACCCATCGGGCAGAGTAGGAAAAGGGGGTCAGAGCTTCTCTTTGGCTCTTTGCAAATTCAGCAGCTCCTCTTCTGTCCCCTCTGAGACCAACGCCTCCCACCTCCCATGAGTCCTCTCCACCTGAGAGAGAGCTGACCAAAGCCTCCTCATTTTGGAGGCCAGTTCTGTCCATTTCTCTGTCCCACATCAGCATCCCTAAAATGCACACCACTCCCAAGGCCAGGAAAGCCATCTTGTTTCTCTCACATGTCCTTCCTTCTGGAGGAGAAACAATACCCAGAAAGAAAGTAGACAAATCTGAAATCCAAAACACCATACAGATCGGCATCAGGCAGAAGGCGTGGAAAGTGGGTTTCTGAGTGGTGGAGGTTGTGACAGGGAGCACCACAGAGGCAGGCGCAGCCACCCCAGGGTCGTCGGAGGCAAGCTGCACTCTGCTTCCTAAGAATAGCCACACGAGGAGTACCCACCACAGCCTTTGTCCCAGAAAATATGTTTTCCACAGAAAGTCTTCCAGACCCCAGTATGAGCAGAAGAGCATCCCGGGCACAGGCTTGTTCTCTTCTTCCCGCCCTCATCAAGCCTTTCACCAGAGACAACACAGGCAGTGCCCAGGGAGAAGTGCCGACCTGAATACACGACTTCTGTCTGCCAATAATTGAAAGCAGCAATCCAGGCCTCGAAGTTATGGGCCTGCCACGAGACCACTTTCTGCAGTCTGGGATCCGTCTCGCTCACCACCAGGAGGTGAAGTTGCCCCTTGGAGTCACTGCTGATGATCTTCAAGGGTTGCTCGCTGGCCCTAGACACAGGGAACCAACAGAGGAGCCATGCTGAGCTTGACTCGTCACCCTCTTCTGTTCCCAAAGGTGTCCGGGGAATGAACATGCCTCTCAAGAGACTCACTTGGGTGTTTGGCAAAGATCAACAGCACCGCCAAGCTTGTCAAAGAAACCAGTATCGGCTTCGCTTGGTAAAGTACTATTGCTGCTTATCTAAAATGCTGGACACTTTCCTTTTTAAATTAGGACTGGCAGTGATACTCCCAGGTTTGGGAGCAGGCGTGGCTAATAGAAGGTGCTTTAATCCTCCCCAGCAGGAGACAGGAATTGGTCCGCAGAGTAAGGACAAAGCCCTAGCCAAGCCTAGCCTGTACCTTCCAGTTTTTCCCGTGGACCAGTCTAGGGACAAGGCCAGACACTGCTCCTCCAGGGCCAGCCTGGACAATGGCTGCAGCATGCACCTGCTCTTCTCCTGGGGAAAAAGGAATGGTGTCAAGGGGAAGCAGCCCCCGACCCCCAGAAAGACCCTTCTCCTCTCCTTTGGGTCAGCTGCCGTTCCCTCCCTCCCTCCGTACATGGCATGCTCTCCCCTGGCACTGCACCCCTGCCGGAGCCAGGCACAACAGGGCTCACACACGGGACCCGCGTGCGTGACGCCGGGGCACGAGGGCCTCCCTGCCTCACACCCACTTGCTCGTGGCACAGCCTTAGCACTATCAAGACGCTGTGCGAGCTGCACGCTGCAGTGGCACACGCTTGTCGCCATCTCCCCCTCCAGGGGGGCTGGCATACTTGTCTCCGGAGACAGACACGGCACGGTGGGGACGTTCCTCTGGTTTCCATTTCAGGAGCCACAACTAGCTGCTGAGACAGTTTCTCCTTCTCCTTCTCCTTCTCCTTGTAAACTTTACTTCCTAAACAAGCCGGTCAGTACTGGACTTCTGCTTCAAGACCCCTTCCGGGTACACCTGCTCCTCCTTGGGCCACTTCCCTCAACACGCCTGCCCTCACTTCGGAGACAGGCGACAGACAGCTCCGAGCCTCCTGAAGCAAGGCACCTTCCCCTCAGGTCCTCAGCGGCCAGAAGCCCAAGGTGAGCTGGACTGATGCCCCCGTCCACCGGCAGCACCTACACCAGTGTGCCCCATCCTCCCACAGAGGTAAGGCACAGTCTTGGAGGCAGTCTGTGCCACTCCACTACATGACATCCCTATAAGACATTCCCTGATTCCGCCTCACACACAGATTGGGCCATTGTGCCAATGACTGGTATATGATCCCTGTAAGAGACCTGGAAAAACTCAACGGCAGACACACGTTTTCCCGACAGTCAGTGAAAAACACCACTTTCACACAGGAAACTCAGTGCTGCGCTTAGCACCAGCAGCAAGCCAGACACGCCTGCCCAGGCTTTCCTGAGAGAAAGTTCAGATCCACCGACAGGTGGAACAGCCCACCGCTTCAGCCCTTCTCCTGATGACCAACCTCCTTTTGGAGTTAGATGTAGAACTACGCACAATTTAAAACAGACACCATGCTATCTTAGAACGTTGACGTACAGCTCACCACTGGAGAGAAATTGTCCTAGAAAAATGTCTGTACAGCACAGCCTCCTCCCTCACCCTCTCCATTCCGGTCCACCCCACAGAGACAAGCCCCTTCACCGACCTCACACCCCACCAGGTGGAGCAGCTCTATGGATCCGCTAGCATCTGCTAAGCCCAAGAGGGCATGGCCCGCCACCAGGATGTGGCACCTGAGGAGAGAAGCCACACATCAGAACACAGGATGTGCCCAAAGCACAGGAGAACATTATGCACCCTGGGAACTGAGTACAGTCATGCACCGTTTAACAATGGGGACGTGTTCTGAGAAATGCATTGTCCAGTGATTTTGGAAACACCAGAGTGCGGCATACAACGCTAGATGGCACAGCCCACCACACACCTAGGCTATGTGGGAGCCAATGCCTCCCAGGCCACAAACCTATACGGCAGGTTACTGTGCTAAATACTGTAGGTAACGGCAACACAATGGCATTTGTGTGTCTAAACACAGGAAAGGTACAGTTAAGGCTATAATATGAAAGATTAAAAAACAGGGCCAGGCACAGTGGCTCACACCTGTAATCCCAAAGCTATGAGAGGACTGCTTGAGACCAAGAGTGTGAGGCCAGCCTGGGCAACACAGCAACACACCTTTTCTACCCCCCCCCAAAAAAAATTAGCTGGCATGGCAGCACACACCTATAGTCCCAGTTACTTGGGAGGCTGCTGAGGCAGGAGGACTACTTGAGGCCGGAAGTTTGATACCAGACTGGTGAACTTAGCAATACCCCATCTCCACAAAAAATAAGAATAACAACGGTAACAGCGAAGCATGGAGGTGCATGCCTGTGGTCCCAGCTACTCAGGAGGATTGCTTCAGCCCAGAACTCCAAAGCTGCAGTGAGCTATGATCACGCCACTGCATTCCAGCCAGAAGACAGGGTGAGGGGAAAAAAAAAAAGGCCGGGCACGGTGGTTCATGCCTATACTCCCAGAACTTTGAGAGACCGAGGTGAGAGGACTGTCTGAGACCACGGGTTTGAGACCAGCCCGGGCAACTTGGCGAGATCTCGTCTCTACAATAAAAAATAAATAAATAAAAATTAGCCAGGCGTGGTGGCGTGTGCCTGTAGTTCCAGCTACTTGGAAGACTGAGGCAGAAGGATCGCCTGGGCTCAGCAGGTCGGGGCTGCGCTGGCCGTGAGCGTGCCCCTGCTCTCCAGCCTGGGCGACAGAGTGAGACTCTGACTCAGAGGAAAGAAAGAAGCCCAAAGTTCAGGCGCTTCCCTGCCTTGTTGAAGGCTATTAGGCATCAGGCGCCTCTGTCTGGTGACACACTCCTGACAAATTCCAGACCAGGCGAGGTTAGAAAGTCGCACCATTTCATGTCCAGGACGGCGGAGGTGTCAATTCTTTGGACCTCTGCCAGCGGGTGGGCAGGGTTGTCCTCACTGACGCTGTACAGGCAGAGTCGACCCAAACGGACCTGAGGCTCGTCACTGTCCAGTTGGTTCTGCAAAAGCGCACACACATCCACGATCGCTCTAAGACTCCGAGGAGCCCAAGGGATGGGAAAGGGAGCAGGGAACCAAGGGGTCAGCCAGGGCTGCCAGAGCAGGACTCGCGCGGACCCTTCCGCGCAGGACATAGGCTTCTGCTTCCAGGCAGAGGAAGCAGAAGCCTATGTCCTGCGCGGAAGGGCCCGCGTTCCGGCCGG
>NW_007102242.1:4524-4774 GCF_000164805.1 Carlito syrichta | reverse complement strand
CCAACACTGCGACCGGCATCCCGACGAGGGGAAGCCTGGACGGTCCTGCACCGGAGCCCCTGGGAGGGCCCGGGCCGGAGGCGTGGGCCCGTCGGGCACCTTCGGGGCGCGCCGGGCAACACCTTGAGACGACGCTAGGCCACCCAGCTTGCGGTCCTCGTCATGCGGCAGCTCCAGGGACCCACGCGGGCTTTGGGGCCGCGGCCGAAGGGGCTGAGCCAGCGACAACGGGGGCGGCTGGGGAGGCCGC
>NW_007102242.1:760-4358 GCF_000164805.1 Carlito syrichta | reverse complement strand
CCGCAGGCCCCCCCAAGCCGCGCCCCCGTCTCTGCGGGCCGGTCAAGCAGCCCAACGCGGGGGCTCGCCCAGGCCGACGCCAGCCCCCCCACCCGAAGGCTCTCCCGGGGCACCTGGCCGCGGGCCACGAGACCGGGAGCTCGGGTCATCAGACACGGGGCCGGGGAGCACGCAGGAGTGAGAGCAGCCCCTCACCTCCGCGGTGGCGCCCAAGGACGGGGAGGAGCCGCCACGGGGCAAACCGGGACCTGCGCCGCGGCCTCCCCACGGCGGCCTCGGATTGGCGGAGACGCTGGTGCTTCTTATGGCGCTCTTCTCCAGCGGGTCGGGGGAGAGACAGGCCAAGCGCCCCTGTGGCCGCTCCCTCAAGGACACAGGCGAGACAGCCTGGAGCCCGACGGATGTGCCTCGTCCCCAGCCTTCCCTGTGGAGGCCGCCTGAGGGACTCAGGGCCCCAAGCCTGAAGACTGCCTCAAACCCCAGCATGCCCACACAGGACAGCCCTGCCACACAAGTCCTGGCCACGGGGCACTCAGGAAGCAGGATGGTTACCCCAGCCCTGGGAACAAGCAGCAGGCTGAAGCCCCACTCTTGAGACACACAGCCCCCTCCAAAAGTGTCTGCCGCCCAGCAGAAAGCACCCCAGACTTCAGAGCAGCAAAGGGAGCTCTGTGGGGTTCTCTAAGCTCCAGAAACCCACCCCCCGTGTTCGCTGCCCTCATCCATTTTTGGCAGTGCTGTTTTCCGGGAGGCCCCCGGGAAATATAAGCAGCTGCTAGGAGCTCTGCTCACAAAGGCCACCAGGGAACTGTGCCCAGCCAGAGGCATCCCAGAACACAGCAGAGCTGCAGGAGGGGAAAGCATGGCAGGACCAACCAGAGATGGGGTGGCCTGGCCCAGGACACACAGCCCAATGCAGCCTGGCGGCCTACACCTCAGCCAGGGCATGTTCCCCCGAGGTGGCCCACAAGTTGCTGACCAGCCCCCAAACACCTGTGGCTCCCCAAAGGGAGAGGACAGGGTATCTGGGGCCACAGCCCTGAACACAAACAAAGAAGTGGCACTTCACGGCCCCACCCCTGCTGCTCCTGGCAGCAGGCCTGTGGGCACAGCCCGTAGACTCCTCTGGGCAGGCCTCTCCCCACAGAGCTCCCACCACTCTGTATGTCAGTTCCAGCAAGAACTTCGCATCGTCGAGGTCTAGAGCATCCCATGGCCAACAGAACACCCCCTAGTTTACTTGGACATGGCCAGCAGTCCGGCCACGGGACCAGAACAGGCCTGGGCCTCTGTCACACGTCCAGCCAAGCTGGAGAAGGTCTGTGCACATCGTGCCGCCCCTCAGAAGGTCCAAGGCGGTTCCCGGGCTCCACTCGGAGGCACACCCAAACCTGAACAACACAGGGTGAGGAGGAGAGCAGAGAACCGCCGAGACGCTGGATGATTCCACCCTTTACTCTGCCCTGTGGACATGACTCCTGTGCAGGCCGTGCCCGGGGGTGCTCCCGTGGCCCAGGAGAGAAGCTCCAGCTACATGACAATCCTTAGACGTGTGGCCCGACCGTTTGCCGTTTGAGGATTACAGCAAATGATTCTATTTGTAATCGCTACCCCTCCCTGCCTCCCCCCCAAAAAAACTGTACATGAGTTTACAAACATATTAACATATAAATAATGAGCAACGTCCTGCAGGACTCCTGCCGTCTCAGCTGGAGACGAGCACTACAGACTGCTGTGACACCAGGGTCTCGGTAGCTGCCCTGGGCCTGCAGCTGGCTTGACCTCTCCAGGTCCAACCACCAGTCTGTCTCTGCTGCGCCCCGGGAAGAGCCCGGGGCCACAAGTGTGTGCAGCGCCACCACCCGTCATCGCTCCGGCTCGAGCTCGTGCTGGAAGGGACGCTTCCTCTCCCGACAGTGCTTCTTGTGGGCCGGCCAGTCCTTCTGCTGGCACTGGGAGCCGCAGTACCGGGCCACCTGGCAGCGCCCACAGATGTTGAACTCCCGGAGCTGAAACAGAATGCACGGAACTCACCACCATGCCTAGGAGGCGGCGTGGGGCAGAAGCTACCTCCTGGAACCTGACGGAGCTGCAAAACCCCCACAACCTTGGACCGGAGGAAGGCCTGTGCCCAGACTAGGCTGGCATCATGGCAAAGAGGGGCCGCCCTGGTGGAAAAGCCAGAAAGGCTCAGAGTGGCTAAGCAGACGAGCTGCCAGCTGTGGGTCTGAAACCCCGAACCCAAGGGGGGCTGTGGGGGAGGTGGCCAGGGGCCAGGCCGGCTGCCACACACTGACCTGCTTCTCGATCACAGTGCAGGGAGGGTAATGGCACTCATAGTAGGTGCAGGAGTTCTCCTCCTCTTCCACCACATCCCCGTTGGCGTTATAGTACCGAGTCACGTTGAGAACTGGAAACTGCTCTTCTATGGGGTCTGTGGGAAGTTGCTGAATTGCGAGCCAGTACAAGCTTTGCTCCCTGCAGAAAGAAGCAGACACTTCAGAGCACGGCGGCCAGACAGGGCCAACGCTCGGGGAGGCGACGCCACGGCTCCAGGACGGGCGAGTCCTCCTGCCCAGGACAGGACAGCTGAGCTTGTGCCGAGGCAGCAGGTTCTTCTCTGGCCCATTCCCGCTGCGTGTGCCACCACCACGTGACACTCGGCATGCAGCATGTCCCACTTTCCCACTAACACACAAGCACGGCCTCAGCCCTCACTCCCCCCAGTGCCCAGGACTGATGGGCACACAGAGCTGTCCGTGAGTTTACACACACACTAACATGTCAATACTGGAGACTTCCTGCGGGGCCCCTGCCGCCTCAGCTGGAGATGGGCACCGGGGGATGCCCTCCACAGAGCCCAGTCTGGGCCCTGGACAAGGTCACGCAGCCCCACCCTTGCCCATCAGAGCACTTCCCCTTACATGCCGGGAGCTGCCCACGTCCTGCGCACTCTTGCTTGAGTGGGCCAGATGCTGGCGACAGAAGATTTCCATCAAGCACTGAGCTTCAGCAGCATGTGCTGCAAACGGCCCCAAAATGCACACTGGCTGCTTAGAGGCACATGCAGCAGCCCCAGTCCTGCACTGGGCTCAGGGGGGCCCTGCTGGCACCAAGCGCAAAGGTGCTACATGAGCCCTGTCCGGCCCAGGTTCTATGGAGGCTAGACCCTGAGGGAATCTGGTCTAAAGAAAAAAGGGTTGGCAGACTCGTTGGCTCAGCCTGTAATCCCAGCAGTTTGGGAGGCCAAGGTGAGTAGACAGCCCGAGCCTGCAGGTTCGTGACCAGCCCGGACAACTCGGCAAGACCTCATCTCTACAATAAAAAATTAGCTGAGGCCGGGCTTGGTGGCTCAGCCTGTAATCCTGTGCCTTTGAGAGGCTGAGGTGAGTGGATTGCCTGAGCCCGCGGGTTCGAGACTCGCCTGGGCAGCGAAACCTCATCTCTACAATAAATCAAAAAATCAGCCAGGCGTGGTAGCCCGAGCCTCTAATTCCGGCTACTTGGAAGGCTGAGGCGGAAGGATCACTGGAGCCCAGCAGGTCGAGGCTGCGGTGGCCAGGAGCGGCCACTGCACTCCAGTCTGGGCAACAGAGTG
>NW_007102242.1:0-549 GCF_000164805.1 Carlito syrichta | reverse complement strand
GTCAGCCAGATGTGGCGGCTCATGCCTGTAATCCCAGCACTTTTGGGAGGCAGAGGTGAGAGGATTGCCTAGCTCATGGGTTCAAGACCATCCTGGGCAACATGGTGAGACTTTGTTTCTACAATAAATAAAGAAAGTAGCTGAGCGTGGTGGCACATGCCTGTAGATCCAGCTACTTGGAAGGCTGAAACAGAATGATCACCTGAGCCCAGCAGGTGAAGGCTGCGATGGCCATGAGTGTGCCACTGCACTGCAGCCTGGGTGACGAAGTGAGACTGACTCAAAAAAAAAAAAAAAAAAAAAAAAAAAGGGTCAAAGCCGGGCTCGGTGGCTCAGCCTGTAATCCCGCGCCTTTGGGAGGCTGAGGTGAGTGGATTGCCTGAGCCCGCGGGTTTGAGACCAGCCTGGACAGCAAGACCTCATCTCTACAATAAATCAAAAAATCAGCCGGGCGTGGTAGCGCGTGCCTGTAATTCCAGCTACTCGGAAGGCTGAGGCGGAAGGATTGCTGGAGCCCAGCAGGTCGAGGCTGCGGTGGCCGGAAGCGTG
>NW_007102241.1:0-382 GCF_000164805.1 Carlito syrichta | reverse complement strand
AGCGGGCAGGGCTTAGACGGAGTTGCCCGGCGCCGGAGGCCTAAAAAAAATGGCGGCCCGGGGGCGGGGCCTCAGCGGGCGGGGCGGGGCCCCAGTCTGAAAAACCGGCGGAGGGGGCTGACATGGCGGCCGGGGGGCGGGGCCTCAGCGAGCGGTGCGGGGCCCCAGTTTGAGCGTCCCAGCGGCGGAGGCTTACATGGCAGCTCGGGGGAGCGGAGCCTCAGAGGGCGGGGCTTACACTGAGTGACCCGGGGTCAGAGGCTTCAAAATGGCGTCTCTGGGGCGGGGCCTCAGTCTGAGCGGCCCTGTGGCGCAGGCTTATTTTGGCGTCTCGGGGTGGGGCCTCAGCGGGCGGGGCGGGGCCTCAGTCTGAGCGACCCGG
>NW_007102240.1:0-305 GCF_000164805.1 Carlito syrichta | reverse complement strand
TACAACACTTTTCCCAAAACAAAACAAAGCAAAAACTTCAGAATACTTTCAAACCAATCATTTTCTCTTCACTCATATAACACTGTTACTAAATACATCAATACTTTATTTCAACTCCCCAAATAATTATCATCACCACCCATCACATCACTACAATTATAAAATACACTCAGTTTTGCTTAAATTTACTCACATTTTGCCAATTTATTAGCTCAGCATTTTTACTTTTACTCAGACCTCCCTTCTCGTTCACTTTTCCTTCTTCAAAGAATATATTCCCATTTGGTGTTACTTAAGTAAAGGTG
>NW_007102239.1:0-336 GCF_000164805.1 Carlito syrichta | reverse complement strand
TTTATTGTAGAGATGAGGTCTCGCCAAGTTGCCCAGACGGGTCTCGAACCCGCGGGCTCCCAAAGAGCGGGATTATAGTCTGAGCCACCGAGCCCGGCTTAGAAAATTCTTTGAGTATAAAATGAGATACACGAGGCAGTTTCTAACACTCTGTGTGAGGTTAACCAGCTGTTATCTGCTTTTGTTCTTCCATAAGTAAAGTAGTCTCTATGTCATAAATATATTATGATAGGATTCTATGTGGTCTAAGCATGTTGGGAGCTGGTGGAAAGAGGAAGGTCAGCCTGAGCTCTGCATTGAACTGAGAAGGAGAATTTTTTTTTTTTTTTTTTTTTT
>NW_007102238.1:0-309 GCF_000164805.1 Carlito syrichta | reverse complement strand
GACAACTACTTAAGTCAGCTGGCTATCCAGTTGGCTAACTAGTTATGTCAGGTAGTTGAGAAGCTGGATAGTCAGTTGTCTAGCTGGTTAAGTCAACTAGTTAAGTCAGCTATTTAATTCAGCTGTTTTCTCAGCTGGCTAGCTATGTAGCTAGCTAGTTAATTCACCAGGCTAGCCAGCTTGGTAGTTGGTTAATCAGCTAGTTGATTCAGATAGCCAGTCAACTGTCTAGCTAGTTAAGTCAGCTATTTAAGTCAGCTGGCTAGCTTGTCAAATCTGTTAGTTAAGCCAGCTGGCTAACCAGCTTAC
>NW_007102237.1:0-407 GCF_000164805.1 Carlito syrichta | reverse complement strand
TCAAGCACAAGAGATTCAGAGAACCCCTACAAGACAACAAATGAGAAGACCAACTCCCAGACACGTAATAATTCACCTAAACAAAGTAGTTATAAAAGAAAAAATCCTAAAGGAGGCAAGAGAAAAAGGCCAGACTACCTACGAAGGAAGACCAATTAGAATAGCAGCAGATTTACCTACAAAACCCTCTAGGCTAGGAGAGCCGGGAGCCCTACCTTCAAAGTTCTAAAAGATAAACAATTTCAACCAAGAATGACCTTCGCAGCCAAGCTAAGCTTCATTAGTGAGAGAGAATTGAAATCTTTTCCAGATATCCAATCCCTAAGAACCTATGCTGCCAACAGACGACCTCTACAAGAAACACTTAAGAAAGTACTGAACACAGAAGAAAAGGAAAAAAGAACAAC
>NW_007102236.1:0-370 GCF_000164805.1 Carlito syrichta | reverse complement strand
CCCTCCTGGCAGCCAATGCTACGGGGGAGCCAGTTGCCATGGCGACGCTCCATCCTCCCTCCATCCTCCCTCCTCCCACCCTTCCTCTGACAGGCTCTCGGCTGCCCCAATCCCGGCTGCCCTCGGGGGCGGGGCCCTCATTCTCGCCCCCCATCCTACCCTCTCCCCCCCACCCAGCAACCCCGGCTCCCCAGCTCCTCTCCTCTGTCCGCCTCTCCATCCCTTCATCTGTCTGTCCCTTCATCGAGGGGGAGGGGGGTACCTGAGCCAGCAAGCAGCCCCTCCCTCCCCCTGTCCTGCGTCTCCTGCCCCTCTCCTGGGCCGGGAGGAGGCCAGGGTCGCGCGGGTCCCCATGGCTGGGGGCTGAGGG
>NW_007102235.1:0-334 GCF_000164805.1 Carlito syrichta | reverse complement strand
TTGACACTCTTTCTTTCCCCAGCTGCAGTCACTGTCCTCATACTCATGGTCAGATTCAACCAAGATAGAAAGAAATAAAAAGGCAACAGAAAGAATTACCTGCCCTGGAGTTCAGACTTTTGGGGTCTTCTTTTTTTGTATTCTATCTTTGCAATTACTGGTCTGCTCTTTTGGAATACTGATTTTTGACTACTTTAATCCATCATATCTACATGCTACTTAAAGTTTTGCTAAATTTTGAGATTATTCTGTTATTTCTTGACAAGAATAATCTTGTCTCACTAGCTCTTTTGGTGATTCTTGTGTTTTAACTGTAAAAAAATCTTGACAATCA
>NW_007102234.1:0-501 GCF_000164805.1 Carlito syrichta | reverse complement strand
AGCCAGTTAAGTCAGCTAGATAGCTAACTTTCCAGAGAGTGATGCCTTTCGAGTTAAGTAAGCTGGATAGCACACTGGATAGCTGGTTAAGTCAGTTAGTTTAGTCAGCTGTCCAGCCAGCTGGCTAGGTATGCAGCTAGCTAGTTAAGTGAACTGGTTAGCCAGCTTGCTAACTTAAGTCATCTAGGTAAGTCATTTGTCTAGCCAGCTTGCTAGATAGGTTGCCAGCTAGTTAAGTCAGCTGGCTAGCCAGCTGACTAGCTGTTTAATTCAGCTAGTTAAATCAGCTGGAAACCAGCTGTCTAGCTAGTTAGGTCAGCTGGTTAAGTCAGTTAGCTAGCCACCTGGTCAGTTAGTTTAAAAGCTAGATAGCTGGACTCGGTGTCTCAGCCTGTAATCCCACACTTTGAGAGGCTGAGGTGAGTGGATTGCCTGAGCCTACATGTTTGAGACCCGCCTGGGCAGCGAGACCTCATCTCTACAATAAATGAAAAAATCAGC
>NW_007102233.1:0-311 GCF_000164805.1 Carlito syrichta | reverse complement strand
CTGTTTCTCAGGTCAGAAGTACATGTGCGAACAAACTGGGTTGGCTAACAAGGCCTGGTCAATTTGGAGTCTGGCCCTGAACCACAGGGCTGCTATTTTGCCCAGGAGCAAGGCATGTGGTTGCTCAGCTACCCTGGGGGTGTGTCTGAGCCCACGGGTTCAAGATCAACCCAGACAATTTGGCAAGACCTCTTCCCTACAATAAAGTAAAAGTTAACTGGTCGTGGTAGCACACACCTATAGTTCTGGCTATTTGGAAGGTTGAGAAGGAAGTATCCCCAGAGCCCAGCAGGTCGATGCTGGAGTGGCTG
>NW_007102232.1:0-450 GCF_000164805.1 Carlito syrichta | reverse complement strand
CCTTCTGCCTCAGCCTTCCGAGTAGCCGGAATTACAGGCGTGCGCTACCACGCCCGGCTCCTTTTTTGATTTATTGTAGAGATGAGGTCTCGCTGCCCGGGCGGGTCTCAAACCCGCAGGCATAGGCAATCTCCTCACCTCAGCCTCCCAAAGACGTGGGATTACAGGCTGAGCCACTGAGCCGGGCTCTTTTTTTTTTAGTGGGAGTCTCACTCTCGCCCAGGCTGGAGAGCAGTGGCATGCTCACGGCAGTGATCCTTTTGCTTCAGCCTTCCAGGTAGTTGGAGCTACAGGCACGTGCCACCATGCCTGGGTAATGTTTTTTATTTTTAGAAACAGGGTCTCGGCCCAGTGTGATGGCTCAAGCCTGTAATTCCAGCACTTGGTTCAAGACCAGCCTGGGCAACTTGGTGAGATCTCATCTCTACAATAAATCAAAAAATTAGCCGG
>NW_007102231.1:0-319 GCF_000164805.1 Carlito syrichta | reverse complement strand
TTTTTGAGTTGGAGTCTTACTCTGTCATCCAGGCTGGAGTAAAGTGGCACACTCCAGCCACCGCAGTCTGGACCTGCTGGCGATCCTTCCACCTCAGCCTTCCAAGTAGCTGGAACTATAGGCATGCGCTACCATGCCCAGCTAATTTTTTTTTATTTATTGTAGAGACCAGATCTTACCCAGCTGCCCAAGCTGGTCTCTGTTGGGAGCCAGCCTTGGAGGCCCACCTGATTGACAGGGTCCGGGTGGGCCGAAGACGCCGGGCCGCAGGGCAAGCCCAGGAAGCTGAGGCCCTTCTGTCTTTCACCTTTGCTGTTTG
>NW_007102230.1:0-337 GCF_000164805.1 Carlito syrichta | reverse complement strand
CTAATTTTTTGATTTTATTGTAAAAATGAGGTCTTGCCTGCCCAGGCGGGTCTCGAACCCGTGGGCTCAGGCAATCCACTCACCTCAGCCTCCCAAAGGCGCGGGATTACAGGCTGAGCCACCGAGCCGGGCACATTTTGTATTTTATTTTATTTTTTAGTCGGACCCTCACTCTTGCCCAGGCTGGAGTACAGTGGCACACTCACAACTACCACAGCTTTGACCTGCTGGGCTCAGGCAATCCTTACACCTCAGCCTTCCAAGCAGCTGAAACTACAGGCGTGCATAACTAAGCCTAGCTAATTTTTTTTTTTTTTTTTTTTGAGTTGGAGTCACT
>NW_007102229.1:0-385 GCF_000164805.1 Carlito syrichta | reverse complement strand
TTTTTTTTTTTTTTTTTTTGGAGTTGGAGTCTCACTCTATTGCCCAGGCTGGCTGGAGCACAATGGTATATTCTTGGCCACCTCAGCCTTCCAAGTAGCTGGAACTGCAGGTGCATGCCACCATGCTTGGCTAATTTTTTTTGTTTGTTTTTTTTGAGTTGGAGTCTCACTCTGTCACCCAGACTGGAGTGTAGCGGCATGCTCCCGGCCACTGCAGCCTCCACCTGCTGGGCTCCGGCGATCCTTCCGCCTCAGCCTTCCAAGTAACTGGAAATACAGGCGCGCGCTACCACCCCAGGCTAATTTTTTGATTTATTGTAGAGACGATGTCTCGCCAAGTTGCCCAGGCGGGTCTTGAACCCGCGGGCTCAGGCAATCCACTCAC
>NW_007102228.1:0-307 GCF_000164805.1 Carlito syrichta | reverse complement strand
TAACGGAATGGAATGGAATAGAATCGAGAGTAATGGAATGGAATGGAATGGAATGGAATGAAAGGGAATGGAGAGTAATGGATAGGAATGAAATGGAAAGGATTGGAATGGAATGGAATGACATGGAATGGAGAGTAACGGAATGGAATGGAATAGAATGGAGAGTAATGGAATGGAATGGAATGGAATGGCAGGGAAGGGAATGGAGAGTAACAGAATGGAGTGTAAAGGAATGGATTGGTATGGAACGGAATTGAGTGTTGCAGAATGGAATGTAACGGAATGGAATGGTGTGGAATGGAATGGA
>NW_007102227.1:0-983 GCF_000164805.1 Carlito syrichta | reverse complement strand
TGGTGACACTTTTCTCTGGTTTATTACTGTGAAAGAGGTAGGATGACAAGCATCTACTTTACTTAGAAATAGATTTAAAATAAAAGGAGATGGGCTCAGTGGCTCAATCTGTAATCCCGTGCCTAAGAGGCTGAGGTGAGTGAATTGCCGAGCCCGCAGGCTAGACCTCATCTCTACAATAAATCAAAAAATTATTAGCCTGGCATGGTAGATTGCACCTGTAGTCTCAGCTACTTGGAAGGCTGAGGCAGAAGCATTGCCGGAGTCCAGCAGGTTGAGGCTGTGGTGGCCGGGAGCGGCCACTGCACTCCAGTCTGGGCAACAGAGTTAGACTCCAACTCAAAAAAAAAAAAATACAATAAAAATAAAAGGAATGGAACCAAACCATATGTCTTCTTTCATATTCATTCAGAATGTTCATCCAGTCTACAAAAAAACAACCCCTGTCTATTCTATTTCTAGCAGTGATAATATAATTCAAACTTTATGGAATTGTTATTATCTTGGTATTTTCTGTGTGTTTGCTGCTATATTTCCAGCGCCCAGCACATAGTATGTGCTTAATAAAGACTTGGCCTAATGAATAAAAACAAGAACAAATGACCAAAAAAATCGATGCATTCAATGTATTGTTTTCTCTGAACTATTCCCTACTCCTTTCTGAAAAATACCCTTTCTTATTTTGGTTTGAATGGTAGAGTCATATTCCTGTAGCTATTAAAGATTTGCCTACTAAAGTTGGAGCGGGAATGGTTGTGGTTGTATACATTAATCCTTGATCTTCTCCAGGATACATAAGCCTAATGCTCAAGAAAACTCTTCTTGATTGTTTTGGTAATACATCATGTGATGAGATCCTGAGATTTGCTGCAAGTTATGTTTCTAGGAACATGAGCCAGGCTCATATAATAAGAATAGCATGCAGAGTGAAGTAGAAGTGAGAGAGTTCAGGCTACTTTTATTCTTCTTTTTCAGGTATTACT
>NW_007102226.1:166579-167553 GCF_000164805.1 Carlito syrichta | reverse complement strand
CATGGAAAGCTTCTGTTTCTTTGTGCCAAATCCTAGGCAGATGATATTAAACCAATTCATTTTAGGTTTCATGCTTATTTCCATATAGTTTCCCCTCAAAATGTCTTTCTCTGCCCCCTACATCTAAAGCAACCGATTTTCCAAGTTTATATAATTAGTTCAGTTCTAAAAATGGTTCACAATAACGTCATGATTTGTGTTAAATAAAATTCTAAGTCTCACTAACTTCATGATAGGCCAACAAAAAATATGGAGTGCTATGATTCTCCTTCCCCAAAATGATAGCCATGCCCAAGGTACTGTTTTTCTAATTTGCATGATGGTGCCATGGGGGCCAGCCGTGCCCTTGCTGGGTGACTTAAAGATGCCTCTCCTGGCGTGCCACTTTCCAATCTGGAAATTTTACAGATTGGCCTCTTCTGAATTGCAGAGTTGGCCACACAGACCGGCCCTGTTTCTTTCAAGATTGTGGCAAATTAATGTCATAGAAAATTGAAAACATATTTATATAGATATACAGACCCAAATATGACCAATATGATTGGAAATCAGGGAAATTAGAGTCAATGTCCAGCCGTGGGAGACAGTGTAATTTCTCCCAACTCTTCACTTCTTCCAAGATTCACACCTTTTGCCACTTGACATTCCAGTTGTCACAAAGGAGCGAGTGTCTTCATCCTGATGTTGGGTGGTACATGTGAGTTGCTTTGGTCAATACCATGAGGTAGATGTGACAGTGTGGCAGTTCTAAGTCTACACCCTAGGGAGCCTTGTATGTGTGCTTGTGCTCTTACGTCCCCAGTCCTGGCATGCGAACATTCTCCAGCTTGCTCACAGGACCTCAGCGTGTGATGAGTCATGTGGAGCAGAGCTGCACCAGTCACCACAGATGGAAGCAGAGCCTCCCAGCCAATCCGGGTCGCGGTCAGGAGAGTCATCACCTGGATCTAGACCCGTGACAACTCAGTAGAACT
>NW_007102226.1:64305-165948 GCF_000164805.1 Carlito syrichta | reverse complement strand
CGATATTAGCACCTGCAATACACCAGGTTCCATACTAGCTGCAGCAAGAGATTAAAGGGGCAAAGATAATTTATCCTCCTAGCAAATTACAAGACGTCGGCAACTTAGTGCATTGACGTAGTAACTACCCAAGGTGGCATGTGCTGAGTCGATTGTGAGCTAAGACAACATCATCTAGAGTAGATACTGAAGTAGAAAATACATGGGAGGCTTGAATTGGCACCGTTTTAAGGACAGATCACCCAAAGGGCTCTGTGCACAGAGGAAATCAGAGTCTATGGAGTCTACAAGGAGAGCACAGGGCTGCACAGGTAGTAACCGTGGGGTACTGTCATCACCTCATGCCTGAAGGGGTGAGAGAGAAGCACTGCATCCAGGTGAGAGCGAGCTGTGTGGGGAGGACTGACCGAAGCTGTGATCTGATGGGGGGATCCAGCCAGGCCAAGGACAAGGGAACTTGTTGCTGTAAGCCATGCTTGTCAGCTTCCCAGGACAGACTGCAAAGTCGAGAGAGGATCTCTCCAGCACAGTACTATATCTAAACAAGAACAAGCACAGTACCCTATCTAACATGCCAGGTACCAAAAGCCAACATCAAAAAAGATCTTCTCTTAGCCAACTGATAGAGACGTGCTTGGGAGTGTAATGGTAGATATTGTCGGTGAAAATCTACTCCACCTGGACTCCCCCAGGCATTTGGAATTTGAATCATGTTGGAACAGTCCCTGGGAGACTCCTCTACAAATCCAGAGGGCATTAGAAAGGATGAGCCTTGGATAAGATTATAGTAGACTGGAATGTAAACTATAAAAGAGGAATTCTGGGCTAAAGAGCATACCTTTCCTCCAGGGAAAGAACACAGGTAATGGCCCACCAAATTATCTCCCCTCCAGCCCTGCTTGTTTATGGTCAGAAGAGCTTCTGCCAAAACACCCCATAAAAGAAAGAAAACAGAGATGATAAGAGACTTTTTTTTTTTAGCTAAGTTGCTATGTAAAGTTCTAAACATCATCAAACTGGACTGTTTATCTGCTAGTTAAAATAGTTGGCAGAGGATATTTTTCATGAGCTCCTGAGCTAAATCTTTACCCTTAGAGTTTTCCGGGGGGAAGTGAGGTTCACCGTTCCCCACGGGAAACATACTCTACTTCCTACCGATGCAATTGTGGGTGATGGTGCCATTTGGAAATAGCACTCACCTTCCATACTGTGAAATGTTGGTTTGGGTTCAACAGAACTTTGAAGATACAGTGATATTTTGGCATTGTCAGCTCCTTGCTTGCAAAATGCATTAGCCTGTATCCACATGTAGTTGCTTTCCAATTCAGAATGATGCTTTTGTTTTGAATCCCCGAACGTTTTCCATCCTTCCTGCAATCTCCAAATGATTTCATCGCCATTATTTCTTGGTGTCATCAGTGGGTGAGAATGCAAAAAGTTTCGAGTCCTCCCTGACATCTCTGATTCTCTGAGGGTTTTATTTATACTAGCGTAGTCGGGATTGATTATACCACAGGATCAACAATCTTCAGCTTATGTGGGAATGTTTTCAACCTCGCATTTTCCATTGCACATGTTCTCAATAAGTAACTCATCAACCAAGTCTTATTTTCTGTGATCTTCAGTGCTTGCCTTAGGGCCTGTTCTCTTTCCTAATATTGCAAGATAGTAGCAAATAATGCCATCGTTAAGATTTCAAAGGCACAATATTATAACCTCCTTATCTCTATTACCCATAATGAAAATCCATACTGCAGCCATATTTTTCTAACGGACTGTCTCATAATTAAATGGAACGCTTTTTGGAAAGTCAGCGTTTACTTTTTTATCTGAATCTTCTACTTAATTTTTTTTGTTGATATCTAGTTCCTTAAAAGATAAATGCCAACCTCCCTAGTACACTATTTATGCATTCCGCAATTATTTACTGAGCCCCCTGTCTATGGCAGGTACTGTTACAAATACAGAGGATTATTTTCAATATCGTCCACACTGAACTACTTGACTTTCTCCATCATTCTACTCTTTCTCAACTCCTTGACTCTGCCTGTGTTGTAACTCACTTCTAATCCCCCTTTCCCCCTTTTCCAGCAAATTCCAACTTCTTCGGAATCTTCTAGAAGCAACAACTTCTTTGGGAGTCCGCCCCAACTTCCCCTGACTGAGTTCATCACTCCTTCCTCCGAGGGTACAGAGCCAAGTTCTTCCCGTCTTGATTATAGTCCTCATGACATTGTCTGAGATTTTTTTGGCATGTCTCTTTCTGCCCCAATCTGTGAGCTCAGGAGAGAGAAGTTGGAATTCTGTCCACTGCTAGGCACAGGCTCAAAGATTTGTTGCGTGAATGAATGCATGAATGAACCCAACCGGTCGAGAACAAAGTTACTAGCTGAAACCCTGCGGAGGAATTTTCTCATCCACAATTTAAAATTGTTCAGCTGGAGTTAGAAGCCATCATCAAGGCCACCAGTTATCCGGTAACTTCTCAGTACCAGGTGGGAGGCTGATTGGCTAGGGCTGCAGAGGATTACAAACCCCAGCTCACCCATCACTTGTTCCGCACCTGCCCATCCTTAGCACAGCCAAGCAGAGTGGCTGTGTCTTTTTGGGGGAAGCTGCCCTGCAGAGCGGCACAGCCTCAAGGACAGGGGATAAGCCTTGGGAGCTCAGGGAGTCCTGCCTGCTGCAAGTGCAGGCCTCCTCGTCTTAAGTGGCATCCTGTCTCTCCAACCACACTTTAAGTTTCTCCAGGGAAAGAGATTGTGTTGGAACCTCTTGATTTCCTCTTTCCCCAACCCACTGTCTTGCACAGAACTGAGTACAGCAGATGCATAATAGTATTCTCTTAAGAAAAGAAAATATTGCTGGAAAAAAAGAAAGGAGGATGAGATTGTGTTAGTTAGGGAACACCAGCTCCTGTACCCAATATATCCTCTCCACAGGGCCTTCCCACAGCAGTCTCATCTCGTCCTTGTGCAACAGCCCAGCGCAGGTCTACGACGCAACACCCAGTTTTGCTCTGGGTAATGGTTTAGAGCCCCTGGCTTCCAGCCGGTGGCACCACCAACCGGGGCTAGAGCGTGCTCTTCATCCATCCGTCGAGCGGGAAACAAAGCCTGGAGGAGGCACAGCTGCTGCCCAAGCACCTTGGCTCCAGTGGCACACCAAGCCTCTGCTCCCATCCAGGGGTTAGAACTAGTCCCACGGCCACTCCCAGGGCAAGCAGCTGGGAGATGCAGTCTTAGCTGAGCAGTCTTCCTAGAAACAGCGCTGCGTCCTAGAAACGTGAGCCCCGGGTTTTGTGTTCAGGTCATCTTTCCTGGCACAGGAATTCTTTATTTAGGAAGTAGCAGTAAAGGGACATACTTCCATAAAATGAATCCCGTTCTTCCAGAACTGAAGCTTATTGTGATCATCAAATACCCCCTCTTGACTCATCCGTCGTTTCTACAGAACACACTTCTCTGACCGAGAGGGCGGCTTAACTTCTGCAAATCTCCATGAAGGGTGAGAGCTTTGACTAGAGAGCTCAGAGACCTTTCTCTCTTCTTGAAGAATGTTCTGGATAAGATGTAACATTTCCCCAACTGCATTCTACAAAACTCTGGTATATTCATGTAGAAAGTTGTCCCAGCGCTGAAGTTTGGGGCACCCAGCATTCTGTACTTCCTCTCAAAGGTTCATAATGCATATCAGCACAAAACAAACAGTCCTCAAACTTATTTGGCCACGAAGTTTATATTGTGAACGATATCTATTAACCCCCAAATGCTGTAGAAGAGAAAACATAATAATAAAAACAAGAATTAGCACTTATCGAAACCTCTTATGTGTTAGACACTATACCATCGAGTTAAGTGGTAACAACCCCCTGTGAAGTAAGAATCATTTCTCCATTTAAGAAAAGACAGAAGTTAGGCTCAGGAAGGTTAAATATCAAATTTCCACCATTAGACTATAATCTGTTTTGCATCACTGAGAAAAATGGCCAAAAGATCATCTCTTTCTGTCATTTTAAAGATGTCATCTGTGAGAATAATGCAAATGATGTTGTCAATTTCCCCAGCTTAGTGCCAGATTCACGGGAGGGGTTCATCGAAAACTTTGCAAGCTCAGTCCAGCAGAACCTACGAGGAAGACACTATTCGTTTTCCAGTCAGGCTTTACTGCATCCGGTAGAGAGAATGAAAGAAAAACAGAGAGAGGCCCAGGTCCCTGAATATAGCATTTCCCACAGAAGAAGTTGCTCCCTCTGGGACCAATAAGTTCCAGTTCCCAAAAGTGCTGGGATTGTATGGGGACTACATTTTTACCAACAGCCTTGCTAGTTGAAGGTAACACCTCATTAAGTTGAATAGGCTCACTCTTAAAATGCTTGGCTGTTCACTTGGGGAGCCCAAAGAGTGGACGTTGTGCTACCATTTACCACCCCCATCTCCTGGAAATCATAACTGGGTCCTTTCCATCATTACATTCATTTTGGATAAGAAACAGTTTAAAGTTTTGGGAAGGCTATTTGATCGGGAACCAAATCGTATGACAGCAAATTAAATTACACTAACAATTTGATTTGACGATATTAACAAAACAAGGATGACTTCTTCCGTTTCTACACTTGCTACCATCTGCAGGATGTTGCAATAAGACTTCTTCATCCATTAACTCATTTAATCCTTGCTTCCTTTTAAAGTGGGCATGTCTCATTACCATTGTACAGATAAGAAGGCTGAGGATAACTAGCACAAAGTCACAGATGGTGAGAGAAATTTGGCTCTGTGATTCCATGATCCAGGCGGATGGATTCCAAGATTTACGGTCTTATCAGGTCCCTGCATTGCCTCTTTTTGAGGCGTCACATTTTTCCTCCAAAAATGGCTCTTTAAGATTTCTCCCTACTTAATTCTTCTGTGATCTACAAACACATTTAAAATCTAGGAGCCGAAGCCAATCAGATATTAGTAGCTTTCTGAATTATGACACTAAGTCTCAGATGTTAACTATTATGACATGGAATCTCAATTATTATTTATCCACATGGAGAAACATTTGTGATTCAATAAAGCAATGGATGTCAGTATTAGGATTTATCCGAAAATTTAACTTAGTCAAAGTTATACACATAGTAAAAACAGGTAGATTTACTCTCAATCTAATGAAGCTTATGTTTTTCAAGGCCCTGGAAGGGGCTCTAGCATTTTTCTATTAACAAATTTGAATTCTTTTTCTGAAACAGAGTCCTTCAATTACATTAAGCTTCGGATCCCCAAAACCCAGATCCATCTCTGTATAGTGGTTAGAGTGTGGGCTGTAAGGCCAGTCTGCCTTGGAAGCAAATCCTGACTCCATAACTTAACAACTGTGTGAACTTAGCGTGTTACTTAACCTCCCTGTGCCTCTATTTTCTCTTTCAAAATATGAATTTATAATAGAGGATGGATCATAGGATTATGTGCGGATTAAATGATTTACAGCCGCAAAGCATTTAGCACAGAGCACGTAAAGCGATCAAGAAAGGCAAACGATTATGTAATCATTTATTACTTTAATAGCATATGTGGATACTGACAGCATATATAGTATTTGAGCAAAATTTAATGAGCGGCCATACTTACACACAACTGCCACTTTGCCTAGAACCATTTTCACTCAGACTTAGTATGGAAACTGCGTTATGGGAATTTCCTTGTGAACATTATTTGAGAGGCTGGGGGAAACTTCCTACCCAAAACAGTTCTTCTCCAGCCTGGAATCAAGTTTCCTGGAATGTATTTATCATTGATAAACTTAGTTGTCTCAAATAAACATAGTTGATAACTTTGGGGTTCCTGGCTTTCCTATTAAGTCCTTGAGCCAAGTCTCCTCAACTCTGAGTTTCTGATTGTCCAAACCAAAAATCCACCTATCTTTATTAAAGTCCAGATGATTCAGAGACCCACTTATGTCTGTTCATGTGGCCACAGCCCCTAGACAAGGGCATGGCAAGGGCTCAAGTGCTACTATACATTCCTGAACAATAGTCCTGAGAGTCCCCTTATCTCCTGTGCATTCCAAGTAAGTAGCTTCAGGGGATCTTTGACATCCCTGTCAATGCCCAATCAACTGTTATGCAAAATCCCCATTTACTCTCTTTTCCTGAGTGGTCATAAATTTCAATAATATAGTATCAATGTAATTGTAAGCCTTGAGATTTGTATAACTTTTGTATCAGTGCAATCATAAGTTTCATGATTTGTATAACTTTGGCATAATGCATGATGTCTTAGGCCTTGTAAACTCCCTTTACTCTATGGCAAGTTTGATGAATGCTTCTGCTGGGCCCTACTGTTAAAAGCTACGAGATACCGCTGATACCAGGCACCAGGAAGTCTGGACTGAAAAATGTCACTATCGATCAGTGCGACTGAAACTCAAATTCTATACAATGCTCAGCTGGTCACATGGCTGATGTCTAGGTACTAACAATTCTGAACTTATAAAAGCTAACCATAAAGGCCTGGAGGGTAAGCAGAACCATTTTAGAAACTCCTCGAGTCTGACTCTGCTTCCTGGATTTGAATTCAGAAATAAACTTCTTTCTATCAGTTCTCTGCCTTTTGATTGATCAATGTCAAGGGTGAGCCGCCGGCATTACTTTGACCATAACACAAATGTACATACTGGACATATTTTATTTTGGTTTCTTGTCTCGTTTAATTGGCAATATACTAAGCTACTCACTTGCTCAAAACTTCCTATGTGCAGATAAAGATGGCAGCAACCACACTGGTTTAGTATTGTCCAATCATTTCCTCTAATCTTCATCACGCTGCTTTGATGCAGTCCAGGCAAGCACCGGTCTTCCATTTTACACAAAGAGCTGAAATAGTAAAATGGCTCGTTTAAGGTTGCAGCAAATAAGTGAGGAAACAGGAGGAGACACTGGAATCTAAGCCTCGAGACTTACACTGAGTAAATTCTTCAAAGTCCTAGTCCTTTAGTGGGATCGTTTCTTTCTTTCTTTCTTTTTTATCCTTAACCTGAGTTCTCACTAGAGACCCATGTATAAATGAGGTCATACTTTTTTTTCTACAAAAGGCATCAAACACATGAGAATAGAGCAGAAGAAGTATTAAGAAATGTGTGTAGTACTCTTTTAGTGATTGTTATTAATAATTTCAGGCATTGTCACCTCTGGGGAACCTCTCATTGAATAAGTACCACTGTGAAGACAAGCCTTACACGCGTGTGTAAATGCTATGGGGATTGCCTTGTGAACATTATTTGACAGGCTGGGGAAACCTTCCTACCAAAAACAGCTCTTCTCCAGGCTTAATTGCCTTGCCATAGAGTCTGCCATGACTCCTTCTGAGTCAAAACTGTGCTGATCCAAGGAAGCTTCGTTGTAACTTGTAAAATTCCCTGAGTCAGTCAACGGGTTAAAGGCTACCAAAGACAATTAAGAATGCCACAGAAATAGGCAAATTGGGTGCATGATTAAGAGGACGTGGCAACAAAGAAAGGTTATAAGATTTGGAGTTGGAAGATCTGTGTTTTAGTCCTACTTTGACTTTTCCCCTCTCATCTGCTGCCCGATATATGAGGCGGTATCATATAATATTAAATTCTTCCAGGCATAGACCAGTTTTGTGACCTTTTTATTTGGTGGTAATGGCAAATAGGCTTTCATTTTCCTAGCCTGTGTGTCTTGATTTTATGACCAAGTTTATTTCATTTCACCTGATCGCTTACTGTGCTGATTTTTTAAAAGGAACTACATAATGCTCATTCATTCAGACTAGTGTTCCTGGATGTTTTAACCTTCAGAGTTTTCTTTTTCTTTTTTCTTAATCAATTCTATTAGTGATTTCCAAGAAGGAATAAATATCACATTAATGAAATTTTCAGCTGACTTTTTTTTTTTTGAGTACACATAAATAAGGCAAACTGTCTGACAAAGACGTATGGAGGTCTAATTTAGGAAGGAAGCACACGGGTGTTTCCCTAGGAAGCAATCACCTAAAATACCAGTGACGATCAGGTGAAGTGAAGTAAACTTGGTCATAAAATCAAGACACACAGGTTAGGAAAATGAAAGCCTGTTTGCCATTGCCAACAAATAAAGAGGTCACAAAACTATTCTATGCCTGGAAGAGTTTAATATTATATGATACTGTCTCATACATTGGGAGCCTGGGACAAGCCACCAGCAGCACAAAGTGAGACTTTCACCTTAAGACCTGAGAACTGGTTACCACAGGTTGAGGTGGCAGAAACAGACGTGGCACTTGCAATTATCACTGTAATAATAGTGATGATAATAAAGCCTTCTGTTTGCATAGTACTTTACACTTTTAAATGCTCCTTCACATGCATAGTTTCATCTGATCCTCAGAATGACTTCGTGAGGTGAACAAGAAGGGTATTATAGCTCCCATTTTAAGAGAGAAGATTAGAAGTCAAAGCGGGAAAGTAATTTTTACAGAACTATTTAATTCATGAATCCAGGACCACCATACAATATCAGAATTCGATGTCTTCTTAGAAACATCAGCCCAATTTCCTCTTTCACATATTAGGAAACTGAGGTTTGGGAAGGACGAGGGGTGTTCTCTGGGAGAACACAGTTAATTAGTGGTAAAGCAAGCCCTTGAACCCAAAACCTAACCCATCGCTCTTCTCACCAAACTTGCCTACTAGCTGGCCTTGAAAGGAAAGGACAAATAAATAGGTCCAGGTGAGTTATGAAATTTGGCAGGAAGAGTCCAGGTCTGCCTTTCGCATTCAATAGGGAAAAAATGTTTTCACTAAGATATTCGCAGTGGAATAAATGAAAGCAGTTCTGAACACACTGAATAGAAAGAGACAGATCAAGCAGGCAGAGGAGCAAAAATGGCACCAGAGATGTAGGCATTGATTTATGAAGAGAGAAGATGCAAAGTGCTAAATATGCATGACTTGACTAATGACTGAGAAAAGACAAGGAAGTCTATAAATATTTGAAGGGTATAAATGCTACAGAGGACGCACAGAAGGGAAAAGCCAACATCGTGAGGATTAATGGAAGCCAATGAAGAAAGAAAAAAATAAAAGCTGAACATGAGGAAATAGTTAAAATGAGATTTATTTTCTATCTCTGTCTTCCGACACCAGAGGTAGAGTCTGTCACTTGGGACTTTTAACATCTGATGGGACCAAACTCCATAAGCCAATGACATGGGAAGCCATGTTCCATGATTACATAGGGGCTACAGCATAAGCCTGCAAAGGTATTTGTTGTCTCCAATTTTTATAATTCTGGAACCACACAACATTGTTTCGGCTTTCATTCACTTTGAAGACCCAGGCTGCGGAGCTGCGTACAGTAGTGTTAACGCCACTGTTCAATGCAGAACCTGAAGGATGAGTTTCCACACTCAGCCAAATGGAGCAAATCAGAATTGACTTTGTAAAACTGCCTTGCTAATAAATGTGATAATTAAACACAGCTGCATGGAGGGATAGACGTCCATGGCCTGTTTTTACCCACCGGCCTGTTCCTACATGAAGCGTTGGGTAGGACTAGCTCTCTCACCAACAAAGAGCATGTAAGAAACACCCTGGTTGGATCTCACCCTTGGTGCTGCTATTTTACATATGTTGCCTAGCTGGTAGCCAGGGTTCTGAGTGTGTAGCTTTGCCATGCCCACCAGTATCTGAGATTCCGTCTGAGATTCCGACCTACCCTGTGCTGTTCTCAGCACCCATGCCTGTTTTCCTTGTTCAGCCATCGCTCTGCCCTGCTTCCTAGGACCCAAGAAGATTGATCTTGAGATGGAGATGATGTGATGATTGGAGGAATAAAAATAATAGCCTGGAGAAATAACAATAGACCTGCCAAGGGATGAGAAAACACAGTTGAGTCTGCTGAATCCCCTGCTTCAGAGGTTTCTGCTTGCCTCGCCAAGAGCTTGAACTCTGCCTGCTTCCTCTTCCCTTCCCAGGGACAGTGTCTACACAGCTCACCCCCAGTACCTAGGAAGCACCATAGCTGACATGGATTGAGAGCTGAATAATTATGGTAGTGCACGCCTGTAGTTCCAGCTACTTGGAAGGCTGAGGCGGAAGGATCGCCGGAGCCCAGCAGGTTGAGGCTGCGGTGGCCGAGAGCGGCCGCTGCTCTCCAGTCTGGGCGACAGAGTGAGACTCCAACTCAAAAAAAAAAAAAAAAATTCATGAACCCCATTTATTAAATTCCATTAATGTATTCATTCAATAAGTAAATGTTCAATGAACCTCACCCTGCCTGGTTGGCTAAGGCTTACTCATCCTAGTCTTCACATCTCCAGATTTTGGAGATTTGTCTCCTGGCTTCCTATACCCCCCCACTGGAGGGATCCTGGCAGGTTCTAAACCTAGAATATTGACACATACTTGTCTTTAGATAGCATCACTTCCCAGAAACTCTGGCGGTCACCATATTCGAATTATGTAGACTCTGGCACTACATTTCTTAAAACTCTAGTCTATCCCATTCCTTTAGACGATATAACTGGGGTAAGTGTTCACCTCCAAGGCTCTCAGTGGGTTAGGTTAGCACTCTAGAACCTGGTCCCTCCAACTTCTTTTTTTGCCCCCAATACTGCTGGAAAGCTGCCCTATTTCCCACTAGAACCTATGACACTCATGAAAACAAATCACTTTTTCTTTTTAAATCTTGTTTCCTCTTTCTCTTCTTCAAAAGAACCATTTGTTCTTTCAAAAACAAAAGGATGGCTGAGATTTTCAGTAGGAATTCTATTTGCCATCACATCTTAGACCATTCATTAAAAAATGTGCAGTATGGAAAACCACTGAAGATCATTACAGCTGTAGTCGGAAGCCAATGTGCCAGGATAATGAAAAACAATTCTGCAGTTCCCCATGCTCTGCTAGTTGTGTTTGTCATAAATGAGTTGTGGAGATTTGGAGTGAATGATCCATATCTTATTGAACTGTCCTTTTTTATCGCTGACAATTGAAGGTGACTGAGAAGCGGTGCCAGTGTCAGGCTATGTCTAATTGGAAACCGTCTCTCATTAATGTTCGATGTTGACTTGTATTACTTGATGAAATTAGGACCACAACGGAATGGATTTTATTATACAGAATGAGCAGGTTGAGCTCTCTTCCATTTCAATGTTTTTTTAACCTCACCCCACCCCTAACTCTGTGGCAGAAGGAGCCCAACAGAGCAGGAATTTTGAGTAAGGCAGGTCCGTGAACAAACAAAGCGAAAACAGTAATGTAGTGAAGGAAATTGAAACCATATGGACTTTGATGCCACATATGTTAGAGCAGTTCTCGGGTACTCCTATGGAACCAGAAGACCAGGGAAGTCCTCTGAGAAGTCACTTTGGTCTCATGTCTCCAGGCAAAACTGTCCTTAACCCAGTCCAGGCAGCTCTCAACGTATCTTGCATGTAAGGGAGATGATCCTCCCTCCATCTTTTCCGGTCACTGACTGCCTTCGTAACATATACTCTTGGAAGCTCTCGCTGAAAGTTTGGGTCTTTAGCTAAGGTATTATTTCCAAGAGAAAAGTGTATTTGGACGAAGGAATGGAAATTTTACTTCAGCTGTGTTCCCTCTTCCCTGACCCTTACCACTTTTGGAGGAGATAGGAGGAATGAGAGACGAGTGGAGAGAGGGGAAGAATCTCCACAGGAGACTGAGTGGAGCACTCCAGACCCACTGGGGAAAAAAACCCAGACCTTGTAACCGAGACACAAGAAAGCAAACGTGTTTTGCATAAGGGAAACTTGACCAACGCTCACAGTATGATTTTTATTACGTACATGTTAGTGCCACAGAGGTTAAAGTTTTGGAAACCCACAGGCAGACAGTTTACTTTTTTGCATGGTTCTGTCAGCTTAAGAATGAACTAATGCTGATAATAACTACCTACATTCTGGATGAATAGTTGAGCATTTCACAGTGCAAAAATGCTTTCAAAATGCTTAACAAAAACTAAGAAGAACAAAAAATGCAGAACTTTCACCTGGAAAACATCACAAACCAGTACCCGTAGATCTATTTCTCTTAAACATTCTAGTCTTAGAAATATGGCTTTTTAGAATATACGTTTTATCGGTTCAGAGATATACATAGTCATCTTCAGTTTCAGAAGATGAAAAATGGCTGATTTAGGCTACTTTGATCCCTAATTAATGCCCAGTTCTTTTACAGTCTTTGCCTCTTCTGACCCTGAGATGTATGATCCAGCAGAATTTAAGAGACAGAGAGAGAGAAGGCCTGTTCTTGACAATATTGTGATAACTGGTAAAGTGAGTGCTCTGGGCTCTTCCACCCTCTTTCCGTGTTCTCTTCCTGTCTTTTTTATCCTTCTCTGAAGGAAATCTGAATATAAGCTGGCAAGGCCCTTATATTCTTTGGCTTATGTTCAAGGAACTAAGCCTACATTTTCCTTTGTCTGCCCTGACCTTTTTTTGGGTTGCATTTCTATGGATAGCCAAGTGGCGCCAAGAACCTGCTCATCCTAAATGATTGCCCTGCTTAGCATAGATGTTAAGATATGCATAGTTTAGTCATTGATACTTACCCTGCTTGTGTGATTTAATTCAGACATTAACATAGCCTGTGTGTATGGTTTCGCCTTCCTTTGTGAGATTTTTGTCCTATATAAGAGGTATGCGGTGAAATAAATTTGTTCTCTCTCGTCCCTTGCTACCTGAGAGGGAGTCTTCCCAATCCTGCTGTTTCTCTGTCTCTAACTTTTCTCATTCCCTCCCCCCACTCAGGCCCTGGTCAGCAGAGGCTGGACCCCCACCCCTCTCCACCCAGTGTTACTCAGTGCCAGCCACCAAACTTCCCCTGCCTGTGGCAGTAGGTAAGAATCACCTTTCCCATCCCTAGCCTTTTGAGTGTTTCCCTATATTCATTCTTAAACCACATTTGCTTGTGTTTCCTGGTAAGAACTAAACCGCCAAACAAATTCACTCCAGTGAATTTTATTATAGTTAAATTTTAATGGCAGCATCATAGTTAATCTGCTGCTCATCCTAGAGATATTTGGAAGGAAATAGAACCACCCGTTCATTGTGCAGCATCTTTTCTTGCCTATGTGAAATTTTGTTCTCAAGCAGTAATCCAAACTTAGTGTCATGACATTGGTTATAGCTCATCCATCACCTCCTGAGTTTCATAAAATCGCAGATTACTAAAGCTGAAAGGAGTCTTACAAGCCCCAGTTGTATTTATCATTTTTCGGAATGGAAGCTGAGAGAGTTGAAACGATGCCCAGGTTAGTGACAGCGTCAATGAATGAACCGGATCTAGTGCTCAAATTCTAACTCCTAATCCAGGGTTCTTCCCACCACAGCACACCACCAATTCTATCCTGTCCTGTTTCAGATCCCAAGTGCTCCACTCAAGGCTCATATGAGACTTTCTTTCAGACATTGGAGAACTCCATGGCTAAACAGGAAGAGATGGTAGAAAGAACACTGTCGTGCTCACACAAAATCTACTCTACCATATCTAGAATTCAGGAGGCCAGTGGTCTTGATAAGTGGTTTATGCTACCTGAATAGTACTCCAAAGAAAAACCAATGCAGGAATAATCTGTACAATATTTCATGCCCTAAAACATACCTAGACATTTTTTCCCACACTCATACAATTTTGCACTGCTACAACCTCCACTAGCGTCTTTGCAGGACAGGCGTAGTGGCTCACACCTGTCATCCCAGCATTTTGGGAGGCTGAGGCAGGAGGATTGCCCAAGTCCACAGGTTCAAGACCAGTTCGGTAACTTGGTGAGACCTCAATACAATTTAAAAAAAAATTATCCAGGAGTGGTGGCACTTGCCAGTAGTTCCAGCTACTTGGAAGACTGAGGAGGAAGGATGTCCTGAGCCCAGCAGGTTGAGGCTGCCGTGGTCATGCGTGTGTCCCTGTCCTCCAGCCTGGATGACAGAGTGAGACTCCAACTCATAAAAAAAAAGAATATCTTTGTAGAAAAGTGAATCACAACTTGGTGAGACCTCATCTTTACAATAAATCAAAAAAATAGCTGGGTGTGGTAGCGCGCACCTGTAATTCCAGCTACTTGGAAGGCTGAGGCAGAAGGATCGTCGGAGCCCGGGAGCGGCCACTACAGTCCAGTCGGGGAGACAGAGTGAGACTCCAATTCAAAAAAAAAGAAAAGAAAAGAAAAGTGAATCAAACAGAGCAGGAAAGTTGTTGATGGGCAGTTGATAAAAACGCAAAGAAATTATGCAGTAAGCAAAGCAAGCAGGATCCCATCACAGAATCAAAAATCATATTGACGTAAGAGAACTCATAAACTCTAGGTGATGGTGGCCTCAGGAGAATGCCCTTTCAGAGGGCCCCCTCACACATTGTGCTTTGTTGATACCAAACATCTGGCTGGAGAGAAAACTGTTCAGTCAATCAACCAGATGTTTAGTCTACCCCCTGCCAAACATCTGGGCAATGGATGGGATCATTTCCTTTTCATTAGAGAGCTTGGCCACAGCGACCCAGAGGTGCAATCACAGCATGAGAACACAGCATGAGAATGACGGATATCTTGACCCTCAGGATCCCCAGAGAAGGACACTTTGCAGGTCTGTGTGGGTCAATTCAACATCACTTTAGCTTGAGATTTGTTGGCTGTTTGTTGTTCTGAGACACTTTGATGCCATTTTTTAATCCCTACTTCATATAGAGCAGAGGATCTGAGTTGAAAACAAACATCTTATTGACATTCAAGAATAGGAGGCCATTGGCTGAAAGCTGCACTGGTTTCCCCCAAATTGTCGTTAAGTGACCTTCCTCTGCTGTTTCTGCTGCTGTGGAAAAAGAGGTGCCGACATTTTGTTGGCACTGGCCTCGGGATTCATAATGAGTTTAGTACTTGGCTCCATTATAAAACATAATCTGTCCGACAAAAGGAAATCATTTAGCGGGCACTCTCTTCATTACAACCATTTGGACGTGGGAGAAGTTGAGGACAAGAGCAGAAAGCTTAACAAGGTCACAATGAGAATTTTGTCTTTAGACTGTCTTCTGGTAGACCGGCATTCCCAAGGGCTGAGGAGGAAAATCAACATTTACATATATTTTCCTCATCAATTCTAATGAAAGGCAAGGGGGAGGAAGGGGAATAAGAGAGTAGGGACAAGCAAATAGAGGACTTTTTTGTCTTATATCTTGAGGAATAACAGGATGGCAATGACACTTGCAATTTGTTATGTTATTCTCTGGGATTTTTTCTAGCAGTAGGGGGGGTCTCTGGAGAAAGATTATAAGCAATCAGCCACGGGTCACGCCTTACTCAGGAACATTGCAGGGTCTGATCTAGGAGTCTTCCAAAAGATAATCTGCAACTTTGCTGATAGACTCAGAGAG
Source organism: Carlito syrichta (assembly GCF_000164805.1). Classification (NCBI taxonomy): domain Eukaryota; kingdom Metazoa; phylum Chordata; class Mammalia; order Primates; family Tarsiidae; genus Carlito; species Carlito syrichta. The sequence goes on along the minus strand of NW_007102226.1, from coordinate 150,579 downwards.
AGACTGTCCCTCTAAGAGCGTGGTAGTGTTCCTGCCTGAGTCTGTCTCCTTACCGACAACAATAGCAATGGTAACGCCTCACAGGTGTTCCGAACGCCACAGTTTTCAAAGTGCTCTCACACGACACCTTCTTTTGATCTTTACGCTTCACTAGGTGAAGTTTAAAGGAAGTGGAAGGAAGAACATAATCAAACATGAACTTTGTGCCTAGACTTTCCAGACACTTTGTTAAGTACTTTCACATGGCTTCTTAGTCAGTCTCTATAAACCAGGATGTATGTATTTCTGCTTCCCTTTATAACTGGGGGAACATTGATACCCACAGAGGTTAAGTCCTTTGCCCAAAGTTTCCCAGCCAGTGGAAGACTGGGCTAGAATTTGATTTCAAGCCTCTTCTCAAAGCCCATACTTCATGATATCATGCTGCTATCACAGTTATTGTTTTTAATTTACCAAGACAAAACAAAGCAAAAAACCTCCACTATAGCATTTTTAAGCCAGGACGTAATTTATTTAATGGCATAAAATCATGATGTGTACATATATATTTTTAATGTAAATAAGACTTCTATATTTGAAATCTTCTTGGAAGCAATCCATACTAACATTAGATCATCTCTGGAGTGTTTGAGCAAAAGTAAAGAGAGTCAGCTTGATAACATATTCATTTAATCAGTCATTGAAAATCTGTGGAATTATCATGTACTTAGTAATGTGTACCGTGCTCAGAAAGAAAGAAATATAAGAAACGACCCCTACCTTCAAGAAATATATGATTTTGTTAAAGAGACTAATAAATATTCTTTATACAGTAGTATGGTCACATTTAAACTAATACTGAATTTTACAAATTGACAAAAGAAACTACTATAAACAAAATAAGATGGAGTGTAGCTTAAATTTTTTGTATGGATAACAATTACTGTAGGCATCTGCTAGGTACGATCTAACAGTCCAGGAGGAAGATACTAATTTTGTTAAGCCCTATCCTATTTGGGTAATCCTCGAGAATAAAATTTGAGGTCAACAAGAGGTCACATTCCAGGGCCTACCAGGAATCAATTTATAGCAGCTCTGTGAGGGTGGTATTATTGCCCTCACTTCACAGAAGAGGAAACTGAGACAAAGGTAGAAATCAAACCAAAGTCTCCCTGATTCCAAAGACCAAGCTCTTTCTCATAAACCCACGAGGTACAGAATTTTAAAGATTCAAGGAAAAAGAAAATGCACTTTGTGTGAAGGTTTCAGAAAATCTGGGAGGTGGGACTGAGTGAGACATGGTTGTTGCGCAACAGAGTGAGAGGAAGTAGAATAAAAGTATACTCTAATACTTTAGAAATAATGTGAGGTAGGCCAGAGGATGATCACGGAGGGCCTTGAAAGAAAACCAGAAGAGTTTGCTATAGGAATTAGGAAACCACTGTCAATCTGTGACCAAGATCTCATTTTATTAGACTGGCAACAGTCTACATAATGAATTGGAGTAAGGACACATGGGAGTAGAAGAAAGCCGTTTTTGTTTTAAGATCATTGTGATGAAAAACTCTCCTTAATAATGAGGGAAATCCATTTAGATCAGGTCTTGGCTCTCTGCAGTGCATAGTTCAGCCCAGATGTGCACTGGCCACATCTGTGGAGAGAGACTTGAGGAAACCTTACCACTAAGAGGAGTTGACTGATACTCTTTAAGTCAGGTTTATTGAGTTTTAGTTCATGTACAGTAAAATTCATTCACTTTTTAAAAATTGTTAAATTCACACACTTTTTAAGTGTAGGTTTTTTTTAGCTTAAATTCATGTATTTATACAAATTTAAACAGTTTTGATTTTTTTGTCTGATTGATTTTTTAAATCCAAATCTTGAGTAGAAGCTTGAGTCTCCTTGTTAAGGTGGACATTTTCGGAGCACCAGTTAGCATGTACAGTGACCCCAGGGCACATCACAAAAGCAAACTCTTCCCCGGAAATTTTTATTTTTATTCTCCTACTTATGTCTGAACTACCAGGGCAGCCCACTACAGTTATCTCTCGGAGACCGTCCCCCTGCCCTGAGGTGTCTTCTCTTCACAGCCTTGCTCTGAAACCAAACACAAATGCCTTCCCACACTCCATTTTATGAAGATTATGAAATCAGCATTTCCTTTCCTTGTGCATTTACATGATCAAAACCAAAGACATCCACTTCTCACTCAACACAGCCCCTCCTGTGCACTTAACACAGTCAATCTCTTTCTTGCTTTCAAAACACTTTCTTCGCCTGGCTGTGGGCAGGGCTCTGTTTCTCCTGGGTTTCAGATCCATTGGCTAGTTTCTTCTCTCCATCTCAACCTAATACTCTTGGTCCTCCGTGTCTGTAGACCTTGCATCCATTCAGGCCAACCGTGGAGCGAAAATATTGGGGAAAACACTGCATGTATACTGAACATGTACAGATTTCTTTTCTTGTCGTCGCTCCCTAAACAATACAATATAATAACTACTTGTAGAGTGGTTACATTTATTAGTTGTTATAAGTAACCTAGAGATAATTTAAAGTATATAGGAAGTATAGAGGAGAATGTGTGTAGACTACATGCAAACACTATGCCGTTTTATATTCGGGACTTGAGTATCTGCAGATTTTGGAGGGATCTGAAATCAATCTCCCACAGACACCAAAGGATGACCGTACTTCAGGGTTTAGGTCTCAACTCTTCTATTTTTATCTGCATTCTTCTGGCAATCTCATCCAATCCTTGGTTCTAAATACAATCTATATGCTGATGACTCCCAAGCGTGTGCTTCTAGAACTACTGACTTCTACCTCGAACTACAGATATATAGACATAGATACACACACAGACACACACACACACACACACACACACACACACACACACACACACAGTTATTTCATACTTAAAGGGTCTGAAATCACACTTTTAATACCTCCCAAATATGCTTTTTGAACTTCAAAATCTCAATAAATCATGGTTTCATTTTACTAGATGTTCTGGCCAACGTCCCTGGAATCACTTACTACTCCACTCTCCTACACCCCACATCCAATCTATCAGCAAATCCTGTTAGCTCCACCTTCGGAACAGATCCGAGTCCACCCCGTTTGGAGGTTTTTGGCATTCATTTCTCCCCCACTCACTGGAGTGATCTTCCCCCAACGTACGCACGGCTGACTCCCTCTCTTCCTTCTGGTTTTTACTCCAATGCCACCTCCCAGAAAGACCTTTCAGGACAACCTTATGTGTAATAGTTCCATCCCCTACTGTTACTTACAGCCTTTTTTAGTATTCTTTATAACTCTTACTCCCACCCAATTCAGTTGCTGGTGATGCTCTCCTATGCCCACCATACCCATGGCCTTCCCTGGAGGTGGCTACAAACACATCCCTCACAGCCCATGGCTTTCTTTGTCGCTCTGACTGATGACTTGATTGATTTCCTCTGGCCATGGAGAAGTCAGCACCCTAGGAAGCAAGGAGGGATAAGAATTTGTGGCTAAATACTGCAGCTTTTCCCCCCACGATAGAAAACTTCTGACCAATCTTCACGGACTCTCAGAGGTTCCTCAGAGTGATTCATCCCAGTTGTCCATGGGGGTCACCCACTCACTGATGCACCTTTACCAGCGTTCTTCCTCCTTTCTCTGTCTCACCTCTCTACTCCCTCCTTGTGCTTCATGAGGTTACCTCCCGAATAAACTACTTACAGCCAAATCCTTGTCCTCGGGTCTGCTTCTGGAAGATCCAAAACCAAAACGTATTCTATATGTGCGTTTGTGTATCATAAGTACCCCTCACCAGCACGAACTCTATGACAATAGCAAAGTTGTATTGCTCACCGTTGTATCTCCCGGCAGAGAGGATGGACTCAATCATTTTTTACTGAATGGACATGGATAAACTCCGTCCCCATTTGCATTTGATTTCTTCCCCTCGTGTTTTTCTGCCAGTGGGCGATAACATCATGGGTTGTGTGGTCTGTGCCGTCAACGTGGCCCAGAAAGCAATGAAAGAAGAAAGTAAGATTATGGGAGCTGGAAAAAGAGAAGGAGAAAATGGACATTTTCTCTCACTTGTCTCCCAAGGTCACAGGGGCAGGCCTCTGATAAACAACGCCTACGTCAGGAGTGGGGCCTGGTGATGAAAAGGGTCATGAGCTTGGCTTCATCTCAAGGCTCCCGCCCCCGGTGCAGCAGAGGGCTCCGTCGCCGGGGCACCACAGGATGGCCGTACAGGGAAGGAGCACTGGGCAGTGGCTTAACCTTTTCTAGAGCTTTCTGTATCTAGTCACTGGCTGTTCATCACCATCCAGCACAAGGGCTGCTTTGAGTGACAGCCTTGGCCTGTGGGTCACCAGCAGAGAGGAAGGGCGAGGAGTCGGTGGGTTTATTTATCCTTAGTGTCAATGGACACGTCTTTAGTTGGGAAGAATCCATCGTTCCAAACGCATAAGACCTTACCCAAGTAACAGAGGAAGGTTCACTGGGATAGTCTAGAGGGGAAAACCTTTGCTGGGAAAATCACAGATGACCTCATTAGGACAGACCCTTGGACCTCATGGGTCCCATGAGTGCACCTTCAGCTTCAAACACATGGTTGAAGAAAATGGCAGCAATTTTCTTTCCTGGAGATGCCAGAGCAATCTCTCCAGCGAAAGCCGTGAGGTCTTGGGCAGAGGAATGGACAGGGTGAGAGTGGAGCGTGGTTGCCAGCACACGATGACACTGGCAGATGGTATGCCCCCGGCTCGCTTCACATAGCCAGGTCCTAGCTTTGAAATGCAGAACAGGAGGCAAACGCGCTCAACCTCACAGAGTTTTCAGAATTAAACAAAATTATAAGAGAAGTATCCTGGCGCAGCTAAGCACTCCATACACATTGGCTAAAATGCGGAAACGCTTCTCAGTGCTGCTCTAAACTTCACCTGCCTCAAGTGGACCCCCTGCTTCCTCCCTGTGCGCTCATCCTCCCCAAAGTCTGAAGTGTTTCCGTTTCCAAGGGAACAGCTGATGAGGGAGCCGATCTGAGAGGCTGATCAGATACCAAGTGGAGACGAGCGTGAGCCTGTGGTGGGACGGGGCTGTGGGGTCCAAACCTGCGTCTGCGCACGGTGTGTCTGGGAAGGTCCACTCCTGGGCGACAGGGACGGATCTTCTCCCTTTTCTTTCCTCTTAATTCTACTCCACATCAGAGTCCTCTGAGGCTTCCATAGCAGCATTTGCTGAAGACATCGATGACGTGTCTGTGCCTCCCACTCCTCTCCCTTGGATGTCTGACTTCACCTGAGATGAAGCCTGCTTTTGCCGTCCAGGCTCCTCTGCTCTCATGACGGTCCGGGGCAGTGGGGAGGCAGAGCCGTGGTGGCATCTGCTGGGCATCTGTGGGTCTGGGAAGGAAGTCCTCCTCCGTGGAGGAGCAGTCACAGCTCAGCGCAGGCACGTGGGGCCCCGAGGACTGCTCAGAGGCTTCCCCACGGGGGCCAGACCTCTTGAGGACGGCAGGAAGAGGCTGGCCTGCAGGAAGAGGCTGGCCTGCAGGGCCTTCGAGTCTGTGCTATACGGGCTTAGCTAACCTCAGCCTTCTCTTGAATGTGTTGGCATCTCCTAAAATTACTGGGGGGGTTTGTTTGCTTGCTTGTTTGTTACTTTAGGGCCTTAAGAAAGCAAAGAGAGGAAGGAGAAACGAAGAGAACTGTGTTGATTGGGTACCTGGGATGTACAAGCTGACTTGTCCCATACAGTCTTCAAAGCTCCCACCCCACAATCCTCCGGCCTCATTCTGGATACCCATTCCACATGTCCTTTGCCCTGACGCCATCAGGGCACCGATTTCAATGCGACTGCCACAAATTTTAATGCTGCCATGCACAATCTTTGTAGTGGCAAGAACGCAAAACTTGGCGTGGCAGAGCTTTGGCTCAAATCATGCCATCGACCCTCACGAGGAAGGAGAGCTTAAACAAGTCACCCTTCTGAATTCTAATTTCCTCACCTGAGAAAAGAAGCGGCTTCTAAGAGAATTAAGTCAGATAACCTGAGAAAGCCAACGCACTTGCTCCGTGAGTAATATCAGCTGTTGTACTGACAGTGGTGATGGCTATTTCCCTGCAAATTCTGAAGGTTCTGAAAAGTTTAAGTGCTGTGCTGTCTGAAGGAGAAAAAGGATAAAGGAGGGTAACCAAGGCGGTGAGCCCTCTCCGTGCTCTTCCCTTCTTGGAAAACTTCTAGTTCCAAAGAAGCCCAGACTCTGTCACCCACTTGAGGTCCGAAGAAGCAGGTCTAGAGGCAGGCTCGCAGGCATTCGCCAGACGTCTGTGGCAATGGGCCGAGGATTCAGGAGAGTGGAGCCTGGAGAAAAGGAACAGAGACAGCATCAGAACAGGCACCTTCAGCAGCGGCCTGGGCCGGTGGGTGAGTCCTCCCCTCTCTGCTGCAGAGACCCACGCTTTATTCAGCTCCACCCCAGGCCTCCATGTGCTGCCAACTCACAGCTGTGTGGTCTGCGGACAGCTGAAGCCGAGGCGCCTCCAAAAAGGGAAGGTGGGTTTACCATTGACCTGGCCTTTTCCCAAACGTCCAGCCTTGCCTAGGGCACTAATCCAGGGAGGGCTCAGGCCCTTGAGGATGGCACCAGCGCCTGTGGTATGAACCAGGTAGAGGAGGGAGAAGAGGAGAGAAGCAGTGAAGACGGTTGCTGTCCCCGGACAGATTAAATCAGGAGAAAATACTGGGTTGGAATTCAGAAAACGGGTTAAATCACCAGCCTTCCCATTCAATGGCTGGCTCAAGTGTCTTGAACCTCACTCTTTTCATCTGGAAAAAAAAAGGAAATGACTAAGCTACATCTCTATATATTCTTCTATTTCTAACATTCTGTCTTAGGAAAAAACAATAATGAGATTGTTTTTAATGAAAGAATTAATTTATAGATAATTACATAGGCCTCACACAGTTTTCTGTGCTGCATTTGAGTGGTCGTATTAAGAGATATTGCCTCGGTTCTCAGCTTATAATTTTGCCCTGATATTAAGGGTCGATTAAGTGGTCTAAGGCAACACGCAGTGATGATAAATTAGAACATAGCCTGGACTAGGTGTCAGAGACCTGACTCAGAATCCTGGATTCCTTCCCCCATCTGTGCATCCTCTGGCAAGTCAACTAACGTCTCTGAGCATCACCAGAATCATAAAACGACATCATGAACGCAAATGTATTTCGTCATCTGTAAAGCCATATACAAACACAAGATTTCACTATCAGCCGGGCTCGGTGGCTCAGCCCGTCATCCCTCGCCTTTGGGAGGCTGAGGTGAGTGGATTGCCTGAGCCCGCGGGTTCAAGACCCGCCTGGGCAACTTGGCAAGCCCTCAACTCTACAATAAATCAAAAAAATCAGCCAGGAGTGGAAGCATGCACCAGTAGTTCCGCCTACTTGGAAGGCAGAGGCGGAAGGATCGCCGGAGCCCAGCAGGTCGAGGCTGTGGTGACCAGGAGCGGCCACTGCACTCCAGTCTGGACGACAGAGTGAGACTCGAACTCAAAAGAAAAAAAAAAATTTCACTATCATCACAGCTATTTCTCGTTGTTGTGGCCTGCTTACCAAAGCACTCCACAAGGTTTGGATTATGAAGTGTCCTCGATACCATCCCATTTGAACTAAGCCCTGCCATGGCGGTCAAAGCTCTAGCTCAGTCATGGATGATAGATATCCTGAGTCCTGGAGCCGCCAATCTAAACATGGCATAGAGACACAGCATTGTGATGGGGAAAGTGTGTCCACTACATAGGAACTGGACAGCTGTAGAGACAGCAGAGGCATCAGCAGAGTTCCCAGTTAATTTGAGGCTGTGTTTAGAGGTTCCTTAAGGCCTAGGTCTCTCAGAAAGATCTGGTCCCACAAGTATGAATATAAATAAAGTAATTTGGTCAATTGGCATTAAAGTATTGCTGCAAAGGTGACAGAGTCACCAAGCAGCACAATCAAAAACTTTGCCTATATTTTTCTATCCCCAACCGAGTTGCTAAGATGCAACTCAGATGCTGAAGAAGTCTTCTTCGTGGAGTGCTGAAGGTCAGGAGCCATGCGGTTCTGATCTTAGGCGGCTGTGTCAGCTTGAGGGCGCCCAGTGTCCTTTGCTGTGGGACACAAGGCACACCTCCTCTTTCTGGTAACTGAATCCCGTTGGACAATCTTGCTCCCCTACCACTGGGGCTGAGAGGGGAGTCTGCCTAGTCAAGCAATCAAGTGGCTCATGGTGGTGGCTGTGGTACAGGGTAGTTCACCCGTGCCAGAGGCATGGTCCAAAAACAAAACCAAATCTACACATACACCAAATCTGCGAGTCAGGCAATCAGTAGAAGCCAGGTTCCTAAAGCCAAGAGGGAGAGTCAACAACTAGCTGAGTAAAACGCACAAGCAGAATTTAAGAGCCGAGAAAATCAATCCAGAAACTTAGTTGCCAAAACAGTAGTATGTTCCAGGCCAGCTGAGGCCAGCTCAAAGTTGAAAAGTCTGGGTCATCACAGGCAGGGAAGCTCTCCCAGGAAGAGCAGCCGAGAGAGCAGGAGAAGTCACGTCCAAGTGGTTGGGTTCTTATCTGCCCTACACTTTCATTCAGCTCTTACATTCAGAAGGAAGACAGTGTTGGAGGAAAGACACCCGAAAGGAATGTCACCCCATGACCTGTCCCCTTTCCCCACTTCTTTCACCACCAGAACCTGGTCTTCCTAGCCTGAATGGAAATGCATGGAAATGTTGTCAGAGGGGAGGGATATTATTGTATTTTGTCCCTTCTACCTATTTCTCTAAAATGTTCTCCCATGGATATATATTTTTTTGGGTGAATAAAACATATAGTACACTACAGAAACGGAAAACATGGACCACTTATCATTCCTTATCTTGGTCATTAAAGTCTGCGGCCACTGCTAGATGAACTAGAGTTGATGCTTCCGTAAAGGGTCATAGGCAGCACTGATGTACCCAATTCCAGTGCCACATATCTCTTTTAGCAAAAATGCTGCAATGTCTTACTTCCCAGTAGTGATTCAAGCTACTGTGAGATACTAGCAGATCTGCCACTCTTAGGTAAGCTGGACTTTTGGCACCCTCCGAAGTATGCCGAAGTGCCATCTCCTTTAGCTACGGACACTCCTCCTCTTGGGTCCCTGGAGTATATCCGATGCTCTAGGCAGGGGAAAAGGGAGAAAGAAAAGGAATAAAGAGAATAGTATCAGCAGAAGCACAACCCAACGAGGTGTCCGTGGGATGAATACTTACACCAAGAGAATGCCTCTCTTCCTAGTCTGCCCAAAACACAGCTTGGGAGTAAGTAGAGGAGAACCTGAAAAGCTATATTTACATTCAGCAAATTTTATTAAATCTACACGTGCAATCAGTTCTGCTAGAACACTTGTTTTGAACACAGGAATTTGTTCCAACGTGATTGACACATTAGGTAACAGCTTGCGCATACATGAATTCCACATTTGATAGCACACAAGTTTGCCTGCAACTAACACTGCAGAAAACCATACCGAGTGGAACGTAAAGGGCTACACAGAACACACACACATGCGCCCATGCACACCTCAAATGACAGCCACCTCAGTTTCCTGCCTGCCTTATGAGCCACACTGGTTCACATCTGGTGTCACCACTTCCTGTCTGATTTCGGATGATCCTTCTTTCAGCCCTTCCCAGTAACTCAAGCTGCAACCCTTCCAAAGCCCACTGTCATAGACAAATCTCAGGTCATGTTCAAGGCAAAGTACCACATTTATTTCAGTATTGCTGTATGTCTCTGCTCTTTAATTGTGCATGAAAATGTGCTACAATTTGCATCTGGTCCTTTTCTATCTATTTATGTATCACCGATGAAGCTTTTGAGTGTTGCACTCCTAACCCCATTTTTCTGTGTAATCCTTGTGTTTTTTTTTCCTGTGTGATTTTGCTCAGCACAGGGATTTCTAGGAACACATATGTCATTTTGCAGAACTGACCTGCACAAGGTTCTGCTCTAGGCACAGTGAAGAAAGCAGAGATAGCCTAGGCAGTGTGTCCTTGCAGTAATTGCTTTCTAGCATTTTTTAGGAAATTTATGCTTTTCCAAATCTCAAATCCCAGAAAAATCAGTTGGGAAATTGGGAAAATGAGAGAAACTGTTATAATTCTCCGGTGAGAATTAAAGTGTAACAACTAGCATGAATACATTACTGGCTCTATAAGCCTCACAGTCACTACAAAGCAAAAACCTATGATAGATACACTAAAAATAAAAAGCAGTGAATTAAACATGCTACCAGAGAGAGATCACTTAACCACACAAAAGATAATAAGAAAGGAAGAGAGGAGTCACACAATAACTAGTAAAAAATGACAGAGTAAGACCTTATCTATCAATAATAACATTCACTGTAAATGGACTAAATTCTCTAATTGAAAGACAGAGACTGACTGGATGGATCCCAAAAAAAAGACCCGACTATATGCTGCCTATACTCACTTCACCTGTAACTACAGCTTCCTACAACTCACTTTACCTAAAGACACATGGACTTAAAGTCAAGGGATGGAAAAAGATACTCCATACAAATGGAAACCAAAAAAGAGCAGATGTAGCTATACTTATATCAGATAAAATAGACGTTAAGTGAAAACTGCAAAAAAGATACAAATTCTGTCATTAAATAATGATAAAGGGTCAATTCAACAAGAAGTTATAACAGCAGTCAATATGCATGCACCCAATACTCAGATTTATGAATAGGTTTAAAAAGAGAGATAGACTGCAATAATAATAGTAGAGGACTTCAACATCCCACTTCCAGTAATAGACAGATCATCCAGGCTGAAAATTAACAAAGAAATATCAGAGTTGAACTATGCTCTAGACCAAAGGGCCTATGTAGACATTTACAGAACATTTCATTCAACTTTAAATAGAATACACATTTTTCTCATCAGTACATGGAATATTCTCCAAGAAAGGCCATATGTTAGACCACAAAACGAGCCTCACAAATTTAAAAAAGTAGAAATCATATCAAATATCTCGTCTGACCACAATGGAATAAATCTAGAAATTAATAACAAGAAGAACTTTGGAAACCACACAAATACATATAATTAAACAACATGCTTTTGAATGAACAATGGGTCAATGAAGAAATTAAGAAGGAAATTTTGCCTTTGCTGCCTTGAGCCTTTTCCCATCAGCCATGGTCAACCCCACCACATTCTTCAACTTCGCCATTGATGGCGAGCCCTTGGGCTGCTTCTCCTTTGAGCTGTTTGCAGGCAAAGTTCCAAAGACAGCAGAAAAGTTTCGTGCTCTGAGCACTGGAGAGAAAAGATTCAGTTATAAGAGTTCCTGCTTTCACGGAATTATTCCAGGGTTTATGTGCCAGGGTGGTGACTTTACATGCCATAAGTGCACTGGTGGCAAGTCCATCTTTGGGGAGAAATTTGATGATGAGAACTTCATCTTGAAGCCTACAGATCCTGGCATCCTGTCCACAGCAAATGCTGGACCTAACACAAACGGTTCCCAGTTTTTCATCTGCACTACTAAGGTTGGATGGCAAGCAAGTGGTTTTTGGCAAGAGGAAAGAGGGCATGAATGTTGTACAAGCCATGGAGGGCTTTGGGTCCAAGAACGGCAAGACCAGCAAGAAGTGGACAACTCTAATAAATTTGGCTTGTTTTATCTTTTAAAAGAAAAAGAAAAAGGAAATTTTAAAACTTGTTGAATCAAATTAAAAACAAACACACCAGAACACATGGGATACAGCAAAAGCCATACTAAGATGGAAGTTTATAGCAATAAACACCTACACCAAAAAGATAGTAAGACTCCAAATAAAAAACCTATTGATGCACCTCGAGAAACTAGAAAATTGAGAGGTAACCAAACCGAAAATTAGTAGGAGGAAAGAAATAATAAAGATCAAGCCAGAAATAAATAAAATTGAGATTAAAAGTATTTGTATAAATGATCAACAAAATAAAAAGTTGGTTTTTAGATCAGCAAAACTTTAGCTAGAAACTAAAAAAAAAAGAGAGAAAATTTCCAAATAAATAAAGTCAGAGACAAAAAAGAAAGCATTACAACTGATACCACAAAACTATGAAGGATTATTAGACACTACTATAAACAATTATTTGCCAACAAGTTCGAAAGCCTAGTAGAAATATATAAATTCCTGGACACTTACAACTTACCAAGATTAAACCATAAAAAAACAGAAAACCTGAACAGACCAATAACGAGTTACAAGATCAAAGCAGGAAGACATTACTGGGACTAAGGAATCCACTAACTTCAAATGAAGAGCAAGGTCAGGAAGACACCTACACCTAGAAGACACACTGGAAGAGGAATACTCGGAGAAAAGTAGTCAAGATCTAACCTGTTGGTCTTGCTTGTAGCTGTCTACTATGTTGCCAGGATATATGTGTAGCCCTATGTAGCTGCTAGCAGTGAGTCATGCTCGCATTAAAATAAATATTAATAATTTTATAAGGACAGTATAACTTGTACAAACCCTATGAATGGTATTTAAAGAATAACACGTTTTAGCAGAAAAATGGATTCTTAACTGGCAATTCCGATGCTTGGTTCTAGGCAGCACTGTTTTACTTTGCTAAGAGATACAAACATTATAGTATTGGAATCCTGCTCAATGATGTTGCTGGTGTTTGTCAGTTTTAAATATTCATTATAGGCTATATATTTTTGGTAAGTGCTACTAAAGTTTTCTTGTTTTTTAAACTATCAATTTGATATCCTCAATAACAAATAGAGCATGAAGAAATGTTTGACATATTTTAAGAATAATATGATTTAAGATATGCCTAAAAATGCTTAGGAATTCCAATTTCTCATTCTCAAATCCTAAAGATTAATATCTTTCCAGAATTTGGAAATGCTAGGCAAAGGCATGGTCCTCGGTCAAAATAGAGCTCAAGTTCTAAGGAGCCTGAATGGCATGTTCCTCAAAGATATGTTATATCCTTGAAATCTGGGGTCCAATGTCCCCGGAACCATGACTGTTGTCCTTTCTTGATCAATTACCTGAGATATCTGGGGTTAGAATACAGGAATTCAGCATTAGCTTCTTGATTTATTCAATTAAAGCTTGGAACTTCCAAATACAATACAGTAATTTGTGCACTTACAAACACAAACACATGCATACTCACAAACGTGGAAGAGACGACAGTTATAAAAGTATGTTTGATCTTCCCAAGAACAGTTTCCCTTGGCTTGTAAGCCCTAGTCACCGCTCAAATGATAGACAGAGGTTTCCATTTCTCACCCAAAAAATCATCCAGCACTTTGTCTGCACACCTTAATTTCAGAAGCAGGAGGACCTCCTCAGCAAGGCTCTTTCAAGGTTCACAAAGGCACAGCTGCCATGAATCAAACATTGGTGGCATTAGTGAAGTCAAGAAATAGTGCTGCAAGTAACATTTTCCTTGACCTTGTTGAGAGACAGTCAAATCTAGAGTTTAACGAAATGAAATCTCTTCGTCGTGAACACGAATTAGACCGCCAGAGCAGTTCTCTTCTGAAATGACTTAAGTGGTTTGTGAGAAGATCTAAATCCAGGCCCCCAAATTCAGAGGCAGAAGCAGCATTCATCCCCCATCTGTAGGTGTAGCCAAGAGGAAGCTGTTTTCTAAGCCCAGAGCTCTGTGCAAAGCTGACTAAAGCTAGGACATCTTGAAGGCATTGAAAGAAAATGAAGCAAACAAATGAACAGTGAATCCAAGAAGAACCAAATTCACTTGTCTCCTGGGCAGTATTTTCCCTCCACAGGAAAAGTGAAAACCCTTCATTGGCAATGGACTAGGAAAGAGGTGGCATGGTTTGCCTTCTGAGCTCTGGACTCAAAACTGACTTCTCTCACATCTGCAAATGAATTAAGTTAAAAACAGATGGAAAGATTTCATAGCTATTTATACCATGCAATTATCTGAAGAGATTTTTTGAAATACTCTGGTAGAGTCAATAAGCCCATTGAATTTAATTTGAATTTCAAAACTCTTACTAAAAATATTTGTTTGTTTTTGTTTGTAAACCAACAATTTTGTCCCTGGGCTATTAAGAATTAATGAGGTACAAAGGCAGAGGTGGCTTCTATGAAAGGAATTTTGTTTTTTCCCTCTTTCTTCTAGCTATCTGAAAAACAGTAGGAGAACTGAGAGGACAAAGTCTTTGGCTACCCTTGGTAAAGAATGCAGTCCTGTCTCCTCAATGTTCAACCCTTCTAAGATTTACTGGCAGTTTCTAATCATGTTATTGGGCTTGTAAAATAAAGATTTCTGAGGCTGAAGTAGCCCATCTTGGGAAGACTTGCTCCAAGAAGATTTCTCCCCTCTTTATGGCATGGTTTCAACCTATGATCCTGATACAGTGGGTTCTAGGTATTGAATTCTCTGTGTTGGTAGGAGGTGCTCTCTGTCCTTAACTTCTGAGAGAATCCCTGCCTTAACTACTGATTCTTCTTGGCTTTCACAGATAATTATTCTCTGGGCATCCTTTCAACACCTAACTTAACTTCTTTGTCTTCATATAAACCCATTATATAAAATATTTTTATATTCAATAATACAGGCAATTTTGTACTCTATCGTTTTTACAAAAAACATTCCATAATTCTAAACAATATTTCTACAATACTCTTGAACTCATAGAGTCATTACACAGATTTATGATGAAAAGTTGAAGACTTCAATGACTCAGGATTGCCTGACATTGAATCCACATTAAAAAACAAAAAATGGCTGGGCTCGGTGGCTCAGCCTGTAATCCCAGCGCTTCGGGAGGCCGAGGTGAGTGGATTGCCTGAGCCCGCGGGTTCGAGACCCGCCTGGGCAACTTGGCGAGACCTCATCTCTACAATAAACCAAAACATGAGTCGGGTGTGGTAGCGTGTGCATGTAGTTCCAGCTACTTGGAAGGCTGAGGCGGAAGAATCGCCGGAGCCCAGCAGGTCGAGGCTGCGGTGGCCAGGAGCGGCCACTGCACTCCAGTCTGGGTGACAGAGTGAGACTCCAACTCAAAAAAAATAAAAATAAAAAACAAAAAAATAATAAAAGCTGCTGCTGACTCACAAGAACCCCTATGGATGAAAAGCATGACTCTGTGAGAGAAAGCACAGGAAGGAGGAACAAGAGCCTGAATTTCAGTCTCAATGCTGCCTAAGCACCTGTATGAATTTGGGAAGGCAGTCAATCTCTCTGGGTCTCACTGTTTCATCTGGAAATGGTAGCCTGCAGTCAACGATCTCTAAAGTCCCTTTGTTACTCTGAAATTCTATAACAACTGTATTTATTTCTCAACAATTTAGCATGTCACAAATTTGGAGATCTTCTCAACAAGTGCACTTAAAAATTGCTGTTGACCAAACGGTCGTCACTATGTGGTTTTCATTGGCTGAAAACTTGGTAAGTTAAAGAATAAGTTGATGTGTGGTCAGTTGGTTGTTATTCCTGGGGACAAAAATTAGCAGCTGTAACCTTTCAACGTTTTAGTTATAAGTCATTTAAAGACCATTGAAAGAAGGAATAGAAGAATTGGTTTATAGTCTGAACACCTTCTGTTGATAATTTCTGGCATGATCAAGAGAGCCCCAGAAACAAAACGCATAAAATGACCAATTGCAACCTTAGAAGAAAATCCTGGAGACAATAGTGGTACACTCATGAGAAATATTGCAACACAAAAAACTTTTGGTGGCAGACAGTCATACATAGAGGGTAACACAATCATCAGCAAATTAATTCAAAAGAGCCAGCCTCTAAACATGAAGTCCTAGAAATCCATAAACCGATTTACTTTACGCGTATTTTTCTTTTTTCCAGATAATATGAGCAAAAAATGGTAAAATATATGTCTAAGTGACTCTAAAAGACCTCTTGCATTAGACATAAAATGGCATGGAATACTATATTATTATATTATTCTGCAATATACTCATTAGTCTTGATAAACATAATATAATACTTATATCATAACTAATGAGAAAGCATTGTCATAGTTGCATCAGCTTTCTTTTCATCTTCATATGTATACCAAAAGTGCATCTTAAGGCTGTGACATCTTAGAAGATGTAAAATACAGTATGTGTAAGCCAGATATTGGAGGGCCCTTACAGCAACTTCTGTTTTTTGCCCAGCATTGACCTTGAAGAAGTCATCCGCTTTCCTTGGAATTCCTCCTCAAATCTCCATGAATCAAAGCAGGGCAATGATGAATTTACTAAAGACTTCCTAAGAGATATGGCGAAGACACGCCACGTCATTATTTATGCACTCTGCCCCAGACAAAAACTAAAATCCCCCCTGGAGCAATTCTTCTCTCCTTCTCAGGTGTTCTGCTTCCTCTGCACAGTTTGTCTGACTCCTCTTCCTTCTCCTACCTGTCTTTTAAAAGTTGGTGTTGGGGTCCTAAACACCATTAGGGCTCACCTGTACCCCGAGTGTTGCAACACAAAAACTTTTGGTGGCAGACAGTCACACATAGAGGGTAACACAGTATTGGTGTGTGCTTACCAATGCTTCTTTTTAGCATCTTTGATCTTTGCCTGGAAAGGAATTTTCATACTACTGCTAAAAAGATAAAAATTCCTTCATGCTATCTGTGATTTATTTTTCTCCCCAATTTATTTGCTGTAGAAAAACAAAAAGCTGAAAACCTCAGTCAGCAATTCAAGGCACATATCTGTGTCTGGAAACTTATAATTCTCCACTCACGGACCTTACCATGATTTCCTATACCCTAAAATTGTGAACTATTGCAAGAGAAAATACACGTAGACCAAAGGAAAGAATGACACACCTGATGTCTCCTGTAATAAAAATAATGTTTAACAATAAAAACCCAACTGTGTGACATGTGAATAGAGGCTCCACTAGAAATTTTTAACTCTAGAGAGAAGGACTTGACTACACATTTTGCTCTAGGGTCTAGATTTAGATCACAAAAAATAAAATATGGCTGGTGCACATTTTGAAAGGCTTTTGCTTATTTATTTTTTTCTCTTGCATCAAGCCTGTGGGACGGGACACATAGAATGAAAGTCTGTTTGCCTGGCCAGCCTCTATATTTTGTTCCAACAATGGTAGCACTTTGATTTCTCTTTGTGAGATTCACTTTTCCTTCACATATTGGTTCAAAAGAGATTGACAAGGTAAACTCTGACCTGAGCCAATTTGCATAGACCAACTCCTTGGCCACAGGGAGTATCATCTCATGTAACCGAGCCAACAAGACCTTTGCTGAGACTTCTGGGAAAAGGAAACAGTTTCTTCCTCTGGGCTTAGCAGAATGGAGGTGCAGAATCTCACCTCCGAAGGTGCTTTGACCATCTCAGTACTGAGGGGGAGAAGGCTGTGGACAATGTTCACCTTAGAGGAAGCCAAGCTGACAGACTTCTGCTGTTCACATTGTCTGCACCCTAAATTTTTTCACTTAAGTCACTTTGCGTTCCTCTTGCTTGCAACATAGAGTCCTAACGGGCAACATTTAACATAAGAGCTCATTCTGTATTCAGTTTCTCATGCATTTACTTTTAAAAGCATTTGCAGAGTACCTATTATGTGTCAGGCACTAGAAATAGAAAAACGGGCTGGGCTCGGTGGCTCAGCCTATAATACCAGCACTTTGGGAGGCCAAGGCAAGGGGATTGCCTGAGCCTGTGGGTTTGAGACCAGCCCAGGCAACTTGGAGAGACCTCGTCTCTACAATAAATCAAAAATTAGCCGGGCGTGGTAACGTGCACCTGTGGTTCCCACTACTTGGAAGGCCGAGGAGGAAGGATCACCAGAGCCCAGCAGGTCGAGGCTGCAGTGACCACGAACATGCCACTGCACTCCAGCCTGGATGATGGAGTGAGAATCCAACTCAAAAAAAAAAAGAAATAGAATAGTGGATACCACTCACCCTGACCCTCAAAGAGCACATGATACAACGAAATATGGATGACAGTGGAAGGAGCTCTCAGAAGACAGAGGGTGGAGAGACCAATTCAGCCTTTGAGGGTCAGTGAAGATGTTTAGTGGACAAGGAAGGGGCATTCTAAGAGAAGTCAGTGGCTCGTGCAAATGCCCACAGGCATGAGCTGGCATGCCTCTACTGAGAAACCACCAAGCGTCTGTTGTGTCTTGCATGTGGATCACTGAGCTAAGCACAGAAAGATGTGGCCAGAAAAGTGGAGTTCTTTATCAGTTATGAAGCACTTTGTACATCTGGTCACCAGTGACTTATGCAAAAGGGATGTCGCCATCAGACTTGAAGCAAGAAAAGACGCAGGCGACATCCACAAGTAGCAGCATGAATGTGTTTCTTTTGTCAAACTACCTAAAGGTGCCTGACTCCTCGAGATCCCAACTGAAGCCAGAGCTGCTCTCATAGCTAGGCCTCTCTTTCCTCCTGACTCGGCTGCAAAGAGGAATTGTAAGGCTGATGTGGACAGAGTCCTGTGCTATTTTGCCTTTCAGAGATTTGTCTGTGTTCTGGAGAACGGCTTGAAACAGAAAGGTCAACAGTTATGCAAAATGAATCATGGGCTTGGAGCAATCAGGCCACGCAACTGCTGCAATGAATTATCTGAAACCTGCCCGCCAGGTGTCTGTGTCCTCCCTGCCCAGTGGCCCCAACCAGGCGTCCACAGCCAAGCCCTTAGTTAACTAGTATTCCCAGACAGCTAGGATAGATTCTGAATGAAAGCAGAGAAACAGACAAGCCACAGCTCTGGGCAGGAGGAAGGTCTTCTTGAGGCCTCCCTGGAGGCTACAGTGAATGACCTATTCTCAGAGGTATGGGGTAAAACAAGGAGCCAAGATTTTCAGACTTCAGACAGTGGCCAGCCACACACCGGTGCATAGCCATGAGCAGGCCCGAGGCCACCTTCTGTTCTGGGAGGACTTCACATAGCTTCCACTTTCGCTGGGGTGGGAATATCAGTCAAGCCGGAAAACATTGCTGGGAAGCTACTACGAAAAGGTGCTGGGAGTACAGAGGTGAATCGCACACAGCACCCAGGAAAATCAGGCCATCTGCCAATGTGAGCCAAATGGAGGAGCACGAAGCTGAGTGCTTTGGCGAAAGGGGAAGGGAGTCTCCACACATGCAAAGCGTGGCATCTGTCTAAGCAAATGGCCATTCCCAAGGGAGAGGCGTCCCCCCTGATGCGGGTCAGCAAAGTAAGTGATCCAGGGTAGGGGGAGGAGAGGTGGAAACCAGGTCAGCCCGACTCTAACACAACACCACTTTCTGCTTTGCCAAGGAGGGTGGGAAGCAAGAGAACGCGTTAGTAGGCAAGCCTCCGCTCTTGAACTAGGGTTTCTAGGGTTAGACTACGAGAGTTAGAGTACAAGAAAGGGCACATTGTTCTATGATGTCACTGCCTTAAGCAACTCATGCCGCCATCACAAAATACCACGGACCGCGTGACTAAGACCACAGAAAGGTATCTTTCACAGTCCTGGAGCCAAAGGGTTCCCGCGAGGACTCTCAACCTGAGTCCTAGACAGCCATCTTCTCACATGACCTTTCTTGGGTACATGCACTCAGGGAGAAGGAGAGAGAGAGAAAGAAACAGGTCTCTTCTTCTTCTTCTAAGGCCACCAAGCTGCTGGATTAGGAGCCCACCTTTATGGCCTCATGGAATTCTGGTTGCCTCCAAAAGGCTCTATCGCCAAATACAACCCCGCTGAGAATTAAGGCTTCGATGTATGAATTTGGGAGGATAAAATTCAGCCATAGGAGTCATTTTAACTTTAAAAAATGGAGGTTAAGAAATGTTTTTAATTTTTTAAAAATCGGTTCCCTGTGATTTGTAACACAAATTGCAAAAGTTTTTTTTTTTTTTTTTTTGAGTTGGAGTCTCACTCTGTTGCCCAGGTTGGAGTGTAGTGGCACGCTCACGGCCACAGCAGCCTCTACCTGCTAGGCTCCGACCATCCTTCCGCCTCAGCCTTCCAAGTAGCTGGACCTACAGGCACGCACCACCACGCCCAGCTAATATTTTGACTTATTGTAGAGATGAGGTCTCGCCAAGTTGCCCAGGCTGGTCTTGAACTCACTGGTTCAGGCAATCCTCTCACCTCAGCCTCCCAAAGTGCTGGGATTATAGACCTGAGCCACTGCGCCCGGCTGCAAAAGCATTTTTAAGAGGGAAAGTGGAAGCCGGGCTCGGTGGCTCAGCCTGGATTTCCATGCCTTTGGGAGGCTGAAGTGAGTGGATTGCCTGAGCCCGCAGGTTCGAGACCCGCCTGGGCAGCGAGACCCCAACTCTACAATAAATCAAAAAATCAGCCGGGCGTGGTAGTGCATGCCTGTAATTCCGGCTACTCGGAAGACTGAGGCGGAAGGATCGCCAGAGCCCGGCAGGTCGAGGCTGCGGTGGCCGGGAGCGGCCACTGCACTCCAGTCTGGGCGACAGAGTGAGACTCCAACTCAAAAAAAAAAAAAAAAAAAAAGAGGGAAAGTGGGTCTCCTGGTTGCACAGTGAGGACTCTGAGAGCCAGCCTTTAGGGATGTTCTGAGAGTAATTTTTGCGAGAGCTGGATATAGGGGAAGAGGGAGAGGAACCCCTGGAGAGGCAGGCTGCAACGAGCAAGCGGAGGGTCCTGGAACAGACAGACAGCGCAAACCCCGAAGGCTGGCCATCTTGTGTCGCTCAGAGCCCCTCTCCACCTCTGCCCTGATCTGGGCCCAGGACTCCTCAGCAGGCCCCCTGCTTGCTGGCCTGCCACCAGGTTCCCAGCAGGAGGGCAGAGGGCAGGGGAGCGTGAGGGCAGGACTCTCGGCCCCATTCCGCACAGTTGGGTCCCTGCAGTCTCTGCCTCGGTATAGGGACTCTCTCTGGGTTCTTTTCATTTTTCCTTCCTTGTGCCCGTCGGTCCCAGAAGCAGTAGTGGCTTCTCGGTGCTCCTGTCCCTGGGGCGCTGCACCACATCTTAGCAGTGTTTATAAAATCCCATTCACACTTTTGCAAACAGACCTTTCAGGGCTGGCTTCCCGGGAGTGTGACCCATGCAGTCGCACAGGGTCCGAAGACTAGAGATGTCCACCCTGGGTTTAATGCTCATGAAATTCTTAATAATTTTTGAACAAGGGCTCCACATTTTCATGGGGCCCTGGTCCCACGAACTGTTTTGCATAGCTGTTCCTGGGCCCTCTTTCAAACCCTTCCAGTCCCCCCTTCCCAGTATGCTATGTGTTTCCTGACAGGACGCTGACCCCTGTGTGTGCCCACCCACACAGAAAGAGGGACACCCCCAGCCTAACTGATTTCCTCAGAAGGCAGGTCTTCTCCCTAAAAGCAAAAAAGACCTCCAGAAAAGACACAGGTGTTCTTACTAGACCAATTCACTCCCGAGGCAGGAACTGAAGAAATCAAGACCATGAAAGCCAGAAAACTGAGGCCTGCACCCAGGACTTGGGAGACAGAGGCTTGGGCCCTGGCACCACATGTTAGCTCTGTGACCCTGGGATGTCACTCACCCTCTCCAAGCCTCGGCTTCTCCATCTCGATAATGCCCTGCCTAACTCAAAGGGCAGCTGACAACTGAAAAAGCTATGGGTATGTCCGTCTCTGGCACATGACGGGACGTGCAACAAATATGTGTTAAGTAAATATGACTTGGAAGGATGGCCGGAGCCCAGTGGGTCGAGGCTGCAGTGGCCATGGGCGTGGCCCTGCCCTCCAGCCTGGGCGACAGAGGGAGACTCCAACTCAAAACAAATACATAAGTAAATAAATAAATAAATACGAGTTTGATTTGTGAAAGTCCTCTTGCATTTAGACTCAAGACAGACTGTGAAGTTGGAGGGAGGTGGAATGAAAGCAATCCTCCATCCAGCAATTCCTCTCCAGCGACTCCGAGTAGTCAGGGTTCCTCTCTGGGGAAGTGCGGCAAAGCTGAAGTTTGTGGCACTGTGGCAGAGGCTCCAGGTCCCAGAGCTCACGCCTCCAAATGAGCCAGCCGGGCCTAGCTGGGAAGAAAACACAGCAGGATAATGGCCTAGGAGTAGGAGTCTCCTTTCCTCTCTCCCTCTTCAGAGCACCTTGACCACATTGCCCAGCTGTACCTGGATCGTGAGTGCAGACGTATCCACTGAGGACCACTTCTGCACTGATCCTGCCCATTCTTCCTCGCGGCCCAAGAAGATTTTAGGCCTCTCTAAGTCACCAGGTTTTGCTTTCTAAGAAAAAACTTAGAACAGTAGCCATTTCTTGGAAACCCACTTTGTGCTGGCACCATGCTTGCATTGTATTACTTAGACTAAGGGTCTGCAAAAATTGTTTCAAAGGGCTAAGAGCAAAGATTTGGGACTTTGCAGGCCAGGTGGCCTCGGACCCAGCTAGTCAACTCTGGCACTGTAGGCCCAAACCACCCGTAGACAATACATAGACGGATGTGCATATCTATGTTCCTATAAAGCCTTATTCACAGAAACAGGTGGCTCCTGGGTTTCCCAACCCTTAATCTAGACCAGCAGGTTCTCCAACTTGAGACTGCATCTGAATCCCCCAGCGGCCTGTGGAAGCAGAGACCAGAGCTTCTGATTCAGGTGGTCTGGGCGTGGGCAGAGAACTTGCATCTCTACCAGTGTCCCAGGCGATGCCGCTGTGGCTGCCGCTACCCCAACACTTTGAGAACCACTCGTCTGGACAGCATAGCAGGCATTTCAGAGCACACCTCTGAAGCCAAGAGGCCTGTCCGAATCCTGCCTTGTTTACTTCCTCGCTGAGCGACTTGGGCTCATGTGTAGAATTAGGACACGAATAGCACCAACTGCATAGGGTTGTCTTGAGTTCAGTGAGTGAATGCATGTGAGGCTCTTAGAACAGTGATTGGCCCGGGGTCAGTCCTCAAAAACATGTTAGTTCTTGCTAAATGCTATCCGATAGCATCTCATCCTATTCTTCCAACAACCCCAAGAGGCAGCTTATGGGTGAAGTAGCCAGGACGTGGGGGTCAGTTCATCGTCCGGGGCACAGAGATGGTAAACGGCACACCCAGGCCTCCCTAGCACCCAAGACAAGCAGATCTTCATCAATGCCTCTGTGAGGCTCACAGACATAGAAGCCCACATGGAAAGTGGAGCCCGGGCACCCTTGCCCGGACCGTATCCCTGGAGTCTCTTCCTGAAACCCAAGGGCTACAAAGCTCTTCTGACTCTAACACCCCCTCCTGTGCTTCCTCGGGCCACACCGGGGTCAAAGACCAGCGGAGCCCTCTGTCTCCATCCATCCTCGTCCCTCTTGACCCGTCAGAAGTCCCTGCCTGCATAGGACCACCCTGGGCGGGGTGGAGAGGACTTAGGACAGCATTCGCCGGTCAAGCGTTTGACGTCTTACACACATTATGTCCTCCATAGAATTCCAAATGGCAAGGACTCTTGCTACCCTCGCGAGCAAATGAGGAAATGAGGCTTTGTGAAAGTCGCCCCAAACCATGCAGCCAGTGAGCGAGCAAGCATAGAGACACAGATCGGAATACTCCCAAAGTTCTTGTTCTTTCTGCTTACGAGATCTTGCCTCCTTAAAAGGTAGAGAAGTGAGAGAAGAATAAGGAGACAGAGCACCTGTCAGCGTTGAGAACAAAGGACTTGCTGTGTCCAAAAATGGAGTTTTACTTGTTAGGCAGTTTGGGTTAATTTCTCTGGATAAATACGAATAAGCTTAAGTGAGTCCACACTACGCAGGTAAAGACGTGTTTGCGAAGGTATTCCTACCCATTTGAAACAGAAAAAAGCTGTGAGTCTTGCTTGCACGTAGGTGGCTTTTATGAGAAGAGGGAGGGAGACTTCTGTAAGAAGAAAAGCAGAGCTGGAGTGGCGTTGACCTCTTATCCTTAAAAATGAAAAGGAAGAATAATCAAATGTACGCTGAAAATATAACAGCAAACAAGCTCCGAGGTGACATTTGGGCTGTGTGGTTTTCTTCTGGCTGTGTGACAATAGGTGTTTGTTCAGTTGGCTTTTCCCAAAGCCAGAGAAAGGTCTCCTGGCTAAAATGTCACAATGCATCTTATTTTCCATTTTCAGCAGGTGTTCCCAGGGGAAACTGACACCCCGTCCTGCCCTCACGCACCACTTTGAAAATAACAACAGCAAAGCACAAAGAAAGGCAGGAAGGAAAGGGCCCGTTTGGAGCGGGCTCGAGTTCTCTGACTTTCATTTCTGCAGAGGGCTGGCGCTCTGGGCGGGGAAGAGGCAGCGGAGGCTGGGACATCGTCTCCAAACGTACACTCCTAAGAAGTCACAGCAAGGACATTTGACCTCTCTCAGGCAATTATGTGATGCTCTGGAAGGCGATTGCTGAAATTGCGGTTCGAGATCAGAAGATTTTTATTGGCCAATTCAGTGGTTCTTACTAAAGGTCTTCAGTCCAAAGAATAGCCATCATTTGGTGACCTGGAGGTGTGAACCCTGCCTCGAGGGAAAGCAGCACCCTCCTTCTTTCTAAAATCGACCCCGCCGTTTGGATTTTCAAGGCCACAGATAGTCCGTCTCCTGCCTACGTCTCCAGCCTCGTTGCTCGCCAAGCGTTCCCTCTTCTCTCTGTGTTCTGTTAATTTTGTTGTTTCGTTATTGCCAACAGAAGGGCTACACGCCTGCAGTTCCTTCTTCCTAGTATCCCCTTCAAACACCCCAATACCATCCAGTACCTTCATCTCATTAACTCCAGCTCATCTTGTGATCTGGGCCCTTGTGAGTCTGGGCCACGTTGCCCAATCCTGGAGTGTATCTGTGGCCAGAGAAGCATACTGCAGAACCAAAATGTATTTTCAAGATTACGCGACTTCCTCACCGGCACACCAAACCCTGACAGCTACTGCCTTCTCCCAACAAGACCATTTCAAGGGCCCACCGGGTGGTCAGCCCTGTTGGGCTCCTATTTCGTGCTGGCCCTGGAACCACCTCCCTAAGACGTAGGTTTCTTCCTTGGTCCCTCTCCACCTGGGGTCTTTTCACTCACCCCTTCCAAACGAGTTAGGGTTCCCAGACATGTGGTCTCTCCCATAAGCCTGTGCTTTTGTTTGGGTCACTTTCTTGGTCTGGATTGCCCATCTTCCTGTTAGTCCAAAGCCTCATACTCTTTCGTAACCGGTTCAAACGCCCCCTTTCGGCAAGCATGTCAGCAACACACGCTGTCGCTTTCTCCTTTGTCTTCTCAGCTGTATTTCTTATACAGGACTTGCAGTGCAGTTTGCATTGCCGTTATTTGTTTGTACGTCATCCTCTTCCACCAGAGGCTGAACTCCTTGAAGTCAGGGTTGCTCATCATTGGGTCCATAGCAAGTGATTTGTGTAGTGGATACTCATTATGCATTTACTGAATTTAAATTCACAAAGCATTTTAATATTTATTTTGTGATCTCACATACGTTTACGTACTAGTCATCCCAAGAGACTTATGAGCTATATAATAGTATCTCAGTTTTCAGTTGAGAAAATTAAGACTCACAAAGTTAAGTGATGGGTCCACAGTGGCACAGCTTGTAGGTGTCTGCTCTGTACTTGAAGCTGGGTCTCTAATGCCTTGTGCCATTCCGAATGTCTAAGAGTCTATAATTCTGTTCAAAATTTTATGCCAGAAAGGAGAGGAGAATGACTATCTCATTATAATACTTCAGAGAAAAAAAAGCTGGCAACTGCTCTTCCCTTATAGGCAAGGCTGTATTATGCCCCATTGGAAATGAATATTCTAAACATTAGCTTCAGCAATGCAACATAACAGAAGCTTCTTTTATTATCATTGTTTAAACATTTGGGTAGTAAGCAGGTACACCTCATCCAACATATGTTCTCCGTCAAACATATATCCTCTATGCAAATTTTATGGAGTTATCTTTATTAGGTGTTATTTATTCAAAAGGCAGAAGGTGCCAACGTGCAGAAAATGACGAACAAGACTGGACTGAGGAAAAACAGCTTAATTATGTAGGTCAAGAGTCCTTAACCAGACAACCACAAAGGCTTAGTAGCATTTAAAAATCACTTTACAGAAGGGGGGGAGGCCTGGCATAGGGATATGCATATATTATCTCCTGGCATATTAAAATAATATCTGACCATTGTAAAACGATGCTATACACAGTCCCCCAAAGAGCAGAGATCTTCTCCTGTGAGCTGAGAGTGCCAAAGTCAGCACAGTAAAGGACACGTTCAAGGGGGAAGAACATGGCTCTTATAACCTGCAGGTCTTCATTTGAATCACATCTCTACCACTTACAATCTAGATGACCCGGGATAAGTTAATTCATCATTCTGAGACTCCTCCTTCTCATTTTGTTTGTTTGTTTGTTGTTGTTGTTGTTGTTAGAGACCGAGTCTTCCTATGTTACCTGGGCAGGTCTCCAACCCCTGGGCTCAAGCAATCTTCCCTCCTTGGCCTTACAAAGTACTGGGATTCCAGATGTGAGTCACTTTGCCCAGTCTTCTCATTTGCATTGTGAAATGGGGATATAATAATACCAAGCTCACCTAAATGCTTATTATTAAGGAGAGTAACTGATAAAACCTATGTGACAAGAAGAACATAGCACATACTCAACTAATGTGTGTTAGTCTCACACTAGCTCCCCAGGGATACATATATTTAGGAGAGGAATATATATGTGAGTTTTTAGGGAAAGCTATGAGTTAGAGAAAATTGGGGAGGATATATTCATCTTTTATTTCTAGCCCAGGTTTTATCATGCTGTTTCTGAAACATTCTTTGAATTTAATTTTCCTGATCCCTTAAGAACAAAAATCCTAATATCTTTAGGCACTTACCTCTGTTAGAGTAGGAACAGAGATATTCAACTTAAGCAGAAAACGGGAGAGGGAAGGGGTAAGTTCCAAGGGACATAAAACAAAGGTACGCGTCCGGAGACAATCTTCCCCCCTTTTCCTCTTTGCAGTTTTTTCCTTTCGACTCCATGTGGCTCTAACTGGAACCCTGTTTCTCAACTGGAGGTGACTTTGTTCCCCCAGAGCACACTTGGCAATGCCTGGAGACATCTCTGGTTGCCCCACTGGGATGTGCACCTGGCACTGGATGGTTGAAGCTCAGGGATGCCCGCCAAACACCTTGCAGGGCACAGGATGGTCACCCCACCCCCGTCAAAAATTTTTCTGATCCATCCAAAATGTCAATAGCGTCAAGATTGAGAGACCTAAACTGAACAAACTATGATCAAAGGAGACATTCATTAAAAAACAAAAACAAAAAAGGGCCCTAATCCAATTCAAGTATGACTTAGTGGGTCTTGCTCTTGGTGCCAAGCCCTTCACAGGTCCTAGAACTGGGGATTCATGAGACCAGAAGACGCTACAAGCAGGAGAGAGGAATGTAGCAGTTAGGACTCAACGCCATGTGGAAAATTATTTCCTAAGCAAAACTGATTTCCCTGGAATTAGATTCACAGGAATTCATTTGCAGTAGGATACTGTAGCCGTTTCTGTCAGAGATAGTTTGTAAAAATTGCAGGTTTTAGAGAGTAATTAAAAGAAGTCTTTCTATGCAAATTACCAGTTCCTCATAGCTAGAAGCTACCTCTGGATAGAGTTGCCTAGAGGGAGAACTTTTAACTCTGTTTTCAACATTAATTGGAAAGTTTTCAACATTAATTGGAAAGTTAGCTGCTTCTGACTGGGAAATAAGGCCAAAAAGTTGAGTTTGAGGTTGTTGCTGTCGTTTTTGGAGGGAATCAAGGGATTTATTTTTCCACTTTCTAATTTTCTTTGTTTTTTTTTTTTTTTTGAGTTGGAGTCTCACTCTGTCACCCAGGCTGGGGGGCAGTGGCACGCTCCCAGCCACCGCAACCTCAACCAGCCGGGCTCGGTGGCTCGGCCTGTCATCCCGCACTTTGGGAAGCCAAGGTGAGTGAATTGCCTGAGCCCGTGGGTTCGAGACCCGCCTGGGCAACTTGGCGAGACCTCATCTCTACAATAACCACTTTCTAATTTTCAGCGCTACAGTGTGAGGCTTTTTCTTGTCTTGGCTCCAATCACATTCAAAGAAAAAGTGTGAGAGTGATGGGGAGTGGAGGAGGGCGAGAGAGCAGATGCTGAGTCTCCATCACCCCAGGGGCGTTCTTTATCTGGGAGGAGGAAAAGGCTGGGAAAGATGTCCAGGGGAAAGAGGCTGGGCTACCCCTGTCAGGTTCCCCTGTCTCTGCCGGCTTCAGAATGTAGCCCCAAGGTGCCAGGTGGGAATGAAGGAGTAGGCTCTCAGAGATAAAACTAAAGTTTCAAGTTTTAACATGCCCATTTTCTTCGTAGGAAGCTGACGTAGACAGGCTGGGCACACTTCAGATTCAAGTCAGGAGAGTGTCTGATGTGGAGCAGCCCAAGGCCTGCAGCGTCTACCAGCAAAGCAAGAAGCAAACAATGGGTCCTTCTTAGCCAAACATGTGCTTGGATGGCGAGGGTCTCTCAGGACCCAGGTACAGGGGTCTCAAAACTGTGGCAAATAGACTCTGCATGCCCATGTAGGCAACTTAAGGGTCTTGGCGTTGAAATGGCGTACGGGTAAGATGCAAAGTCCAGTCTTAGGACAGACCCCTTGTTCTGGATCAGGAGCGTCTCAGAGAGGACCATGAGAACCAGATTCCTTGGAGACGAAACAACGATCACCCTGATGACTAAGGACTAGTGGAGGGGGAAGGAGGTGATAGGATACCCCAGAGAACCTGAAATAAGAAGAAGCTGAGTGAGGCCAGGAAGACGGGAATTAGATGGCTGGGACCCAGAAACCAGGCAGACAAACAGGAACGGTGGCCAGGTATCTAACGCATTCACTTAACAGATATGTATTCTCAGTGAATAAACATGTATTTATTCACAGTCAGACCCATCCAGGGCTTTATAGAGGCCCAATTTATTAGATGTTGGAGAATCCCCAGTGTCTGTGAACAGAAGATGTTCAAGGCAAAGAGTATACAGGGGCCTCGCAGTAAACCAGTGTCTAAATCGCTGCAGGTGAAAGAGCTGTCACATCTCTCGAGCAACTACAATATCAGACCCACATAACAATTTTACAAGTTGATTATTATTAGTCCATTGTACTGATTAAAAACACTGAGGGTGCAGGGCTCAGTGGCTCAGCCTGTCATCCCAGCACTTTAGGAAGCCGAGGCGAGCGGATGGCCTGAGCCCATGGGTTCGAGGCCCGCCTGGGCAACTTGGTGAGACCTTGTCTCTACAATAAATCAAAAATTAGTCGGGCGTGGTAGTGCACACAGGTCGTTCTGGCTCCTTGGAAGGCTGAGGCGGAAGGATTGCTGGACCCCAGCAGGTCAAGCCTGCAGTGGCCGGGAACGTGCCACTGCGCTCCAGTCTGGGCGACAGAGTAAGACTCCAACTCAAAAACAAAAAACAAAAAACACTGAGGGTAAGAGACATTAAACACAAGGTTTCACAAGTGACAAGTGGCAGAGGGAATTCGACTTCACTTGATGCCCAAAGCCCATTCTTTCTCTGCACCGAACTGCCCCAGAGTTCGCCGCATACCAGACCCTCAGGAAGACCCGGAAGCAGTTGGTAGGGACTCACCTGGGTGCAAAACTTCAGTCCCTGAGGCATGGGTAGGGATGGGCCAACCCCAGCCTTTCAAAGAACTAGGTCATTAAGCGGAGAATCAAGGATCACTCAGGAAAGGGGGGACAAGGCAGAGGTCCCCACCCTGGGAACAAAGCCAGAGAAAGCCAGGCATGTTTGTCTGGGGTGGCCAGAGATAGCACAGGACACCCAATGGGATTTGAATTTCAGATAAACAATAATTTTTTTCAGTATTAGCCATTTTTTAATACTGCAAGGGACACACACTAAAAAATTGTTTATCTGAAATTCAAATTTACTTGGAATCTTGTATTCGTGTTTGTTAAGTCTGGCAGTCTCAGTGACCGAGCCCAGACCGGAGCCATGAAGACACAGGGACAAGGAACCGAAAAGACTGCTGTCAAAACAATATCCTCCCTCATTTTTTTCATCAAAAAGTTTTCTGCTGTTGTGCGATTATGTAGCTACAGAAAAGACATTGAGTAAAACGCAAAATGTATCCTTAATGATCAAAAACAAACAAAATTTAGAACAACAGGAAAAAACGACTCCTGGTAGAGAAGGATTGGGAGGCCTTAACAGGAGAAGCAAGACAAAAAAACCAGTCTGAAACACCGTCAGCTCAGACTTGGAATTGCCAGGAGGGGTCTGTGCTCCAGCCAGTGGAAGGCCGACAGTGGGGTCTCCTCGCTGTACTCCTTATATGCCACTGCCTTTTCCTTCTGAAACTGTAACCTTGGGTGGTTTGGCTATTGAGATGTTACAAGTGAAGTGGGGTGTTGCAGGCTGGACAGCTGACAATCATTTATAATATTCTTTCTATGAATGAACGTCTTTCAAGTTTCCTGCAGTGAACTTACCAATGAGTCCTGGCGATGACACGTGTTGTTAATTGGGGTCTCTCTACAAGACCCTGCACAATTTGGCATGCGTCCCGCTGTCCAGCCTCGCCTCAGGCAGCCTGCCCTAGCTCAGCCTGCCCGTTAAGGCTCCCTTCAGTCTTGGGACACCATCAGCTCCTCGCTGTGTAGGAACATTTTCCTAGAATATTGAGCCCCGTGGGACTCTTCACCTCCAACTCCTGGAACTGCTCCTTCTTCTCTTTTACGTCTCCTGGACCAGACCTTCCCGATGACGACGTTATCCAAATATTATCCATCCGAGAGCCTTCAAAATTACCTCCACTTTTATCCATTTATGACCTGTATTTATTGTTTGTCCTCCACTAATGTAAACACTCGAGAGCAAGGCCCGTCTCCATTTTAGTGTTTCCTCTTTATTCAGAATCTAGCCCAGTGCTTAATTCTACAAACAGGCATTTGTAGAATTAATACTATGTGTAAAATGAATGAATGAATAAACAAATAATCTGAATGAGCTCGTAAATAAATAAACGAATGCTTATGTCTTCCCTCTGCAAGTCATGTTTTGCTCCTAGTTTATTCTTTATGTGTGAGACAAGATATTTCCTTAGCTCTTGTTGGCATGTCTCAATTGCATGCAGACAGGCCTCAGTGTAGTCTTCCACTGTTCCTTTCATCCTTTTGAGAGTCCTTTATCGATCAGGCACTGCGAAGATTCTGTTTTCCCAAACTGTGACAAACCAAACTCAAGTAAAATCACAAAGCATGTAATACAAGGACAAATATCACAGGCTATTGTGGGCAACAGTGTATTTTTTTTAACTTTTAATTTGTTTTATCTTAAAGATGCAGGGCACAATTCAGGGTTAGGTATACAAACATTCATTATGCAGGTACCCTTGGGGATGAGGTGTGCCCGCCCTCCCCTGGCAGATTCCCACGACTGCCAGTCTCGCTTCCCGTCCCCCACAACCCCAGGCAGTTTCCCCGCTCCTGCCAATCCTTTTCTTATAGAATTACGATAATTGTTCAAGGTCCGCTTATGAGTGAGAACATGCGCTACTCAGTTCTTTGTTTCTGTGCTAGATCGCTCAGTAGTATAGACTCTAAGTCCATCCAGGTTGCTGTGAAGTTCATGATTTTGTCCTTCTTTATGGCTGCGTGCAACAACGTATTTTACATAAATCAATCCCTCTTCCCACACGAACTTCCTGGGGCCCAAGCTCGTAAGTCAGACCTTTTGGCATCCAGCCTCATGCGCTTTGGGCTCAACTGTAAACTCCTTTTGGAGATGAGGAATTTCCAGAAAAGGCTTCAAGGCAGGAAGGTATGAAATGGAGGACAGGCGTGCAGACTTGAGGAGGAATAAAAGGGAGACAGAGTTTCTGTTGGCCGTGCTGCTGGCATTTCCTGGAGCAAACCTGATCAAACCGGTCCCCTTTGCCAGCGCGACTCTGCAGCCATAGAGCCTGGCTTTGCTCATCCTTCCTTCGAGGGTTAGTTTTATGGCAAGCACTGAATGTACCACCTGGCTCTAGCCTGATGTGTGGATGTGATTTATGCTCATGTTCTCCCCAGCTTTTCCCAACTGGCTAGCCCACAGTGCTCCTTCTTAGAAGAACTATAACCTCTTAGCTCTGTCTAACCTGGTGTCTTTTTATTCCCTCAAATAAAGCTCTCCTCCTTCCCAATAACCTGCCTCTTGGAGAAATGCTAAGGTACATAGGACTGGCCTCTCGGTCTGCCTGGGTCTTTATATCCTCTAGCAGGTGACTCTGAGCAGAAATAAAAGTAGAAAATTATCAAAAAGCAAACGAGAGGGAAAAAATACAGACGTGCTGTCAAAGTCACCAGTACATTTTTGGTGCAAGATCACCCTGGGCGAAATTATTTTAATTTACCAATTTGCAGAAATAAAAAATATCCCACTGTGAAAACCACGGTGTTCACAGGAGCGTGTGGCACTGGTGAGCCACCCCACACGATAAAGCAAATTGAGATCGGGCATTTGCAAGACCATCTCATGGTGAGAGGGAAGTCACGTAAGGAGTTATAATATGGTTAATGGCATCGCAAGGCTGATCTCGCTAATTTTACAATTCTCTTTTACGCATAGGTTATCATACTAATTAGCTACATCTGGAATATTTGTCATTTTAATAGAGCAATTTCACATTTCCCTTTGCTGTAGTTCTGCAGCCTCCAACCTGACGTTCAGAGGTTCCAACGCGTTTTAACACATCAAATGCTCTGGACAACTTAAAACAGGGCACCTTGGAGTGGGAAAACTTTGAGGATGGCCTGGTGGAAAGCATGTAGGCTTGGAAATCACATGTGTCGCTTATAATGGCAGTACAGACGCTGGCAATCTACTTAATCTCTCTGAAAGTGTTTCATTAAAAATGGAAATGCAGAACCTAACTTTGGGGCTTAATGTAAGGATTAAAATAATCTCTCTCATGTGCCTAGTATGTCATTCAATAAATGGTCCACATACAGTCACAATAGAACACAATTCCCTTTTTTTCCTGCTCTTTTGATAGTTGTAAGATTTATGTGAGTAGACCTACAGAAAACTCAAAGCTGTCGGGAAGACTAACTTTATATCCCAGAAGTTTTCAGTGTTCTTTTGGACTGGAGTAAATAAATCACTCCTTTTGGGCAAATCAGAGGTTTTGCAAATGGCAGCACAGTAGAAGCTGATACTTCACCTGGATGTGACAGAGGAAGCCAACACTTTGCTGCAATCGGGAACAGAGCTTTTAGGTAAGAAAATAAAAACTACTGACCTCGATTTCAAGTCCAAAACATGTTTCAATATTTTGCCATGGCCAGACACTTTATGAGAACTAGATTTGGGACTTACCTCCTAATCAAGCATACATGTAGGTGACATGCATAAAGGAAATGGGAAAGACTGGAATGTTGGCTTGTAGAAGTGTATTGTAATCTATATTGTACTCATGTCAAGTATTATTATTGTTGTTGTTTTTGTTATTGTTAGAATATAGGTGGAATCCGGGAAATTTGCCAACAATAACGATGATTGTTGTTCCTTTTTTTCCCTCTTTTTTTTCTTTTTTTGTTGTTGAGTTGGAGTCTCACTCCATCGCCCAGGCTGGAGTGCAGTGGCACGCTCCTGGCCACCACAGCCTCAACTTGAAGGGCTCCGGCGATCCCTCCGCCTCAGCCTTCCAAGTAGCGGGAATGACAGGCGCATGCTAATTTTCTGATTTATTGTAGAGACGAGATTTCACCATGTTGCCCAGACTGGTCTCGAACCCCTGGACTCAGGCAATCCTCTCGCCTTGGCCCCACCAAAGTGCTAGGATAACAGACTTGAGCCACCACGCCTGGCCGATGGTTGTTCTTAAAGTACCAAGAAAGAAGAAAAAACCTGCAAAAATGTAATTCACTCACATAAAGCTCATACCAATTATAGTTATAACCATCTGCAAAGCTTATCATTTATCCTTAATATTTTCCTCCGGAAATTAACACCAGCATGAAATCAGAAAATTGGACACAATAAAATAGGAGCTGGGCTAAATTCTTGACAATGCTTATGAAAATTCTGAAACTTTCTGGTATTTCATCCCGAAAAACCCCACAACATCCAAAAGGCACTATTTCTTTCTTTGTTTCTGGTGTCTCCACCAGATTCTTATTTTCCTTTCTGAGAGAAGTGATTAACTGAGATCCCTTTCCCCAAACCACTAGTGCCCTATCTCCTGGCGTTGGTGTAATAATGGACAGAACTTTAGAAATGGCATAGAAACAATATGTATTTTTAAAAAATCAAATAGGGTATTCTGGACCAAATGGGAGTAGGCTACATTCCAAGTAAGATGGAACTAATCACTAGACGCGCAGACCCTTCCTGCTTTTCCCCTGACTGCCTCTGCCTCACACACCTGAACGCCAGGCTGGTCCTGGGAGGTAGCCTCCTCTGTTTCCCCTGCAGAGATTTGAACTAGCTCATTCTTCCTCCTCTGCAGAGATTTGAACTAGCTCATTCTTCCTCCTCTGCCTTCATCCAAATAACTCTTCATGTTTCATCTTAGGTCTTCCTCCAGGAAACCTTCCCTGACCCCCCCCTCCCGTCATTGACCACCATCACTGAGGCTAGTTTTAATGTTCTTTCTATGTGCTCCCGCCGCAGCTATCACAGAGACTTTAGATGATCTGTTAACAAATCTGGATTTTTTTTCCCCTTTCTTTCTAGACCATAAAGTGCTGAGAATAAGGTCTGAGTCTGCTTCGCTGTTTTCTTCCCAGCATCCCACACATAGCAGGCACTCAATAAATAGTAATTGAATTAATGGGTTTTAGAAATTCCCATCTTGAAAACATTCTCAATAAATAAACTCATTCCTCAAGAGAACAAGCAAATTGCTCTTCATCCAGCTAATATCGATAATGTCGGCCTCCTAAATGAATCATGTGGACTTGAATTATATAGTTTGCTTTTGAGAAAAATGATCGGCCGTCATCCTATCTCCACTTTTCTTGGCTGTGCAGACACGGCCCTGACATTATCTTTTTATGATTCGGTTGCTGATCGAAGCAGGAACAACCAAGATACGAGAGAAGGAATGCACTGGCCCTGCCGTGGACCCCTCATGGCTTCGTGGACGTCCCCCAAGCCTCCGCAAGCTTCATCACTGGCAGCCCTACGTTACCTGATCCGGGAAGGAGAATAAATGAAGAAATGTAAGGGCCCAGAGTAAGCCCGCGGGACCACACCCAGGATCGTTGTAGGAATAAATCCGGGAATTTTTGCAACTGAATATTGCTGGCATTGCGCATCACAACCTCCTCACCTTCCCTTTCCATCACCTCCCCTGAAAGAGCCTCCCCGGCTTCCATTGTTTCCCTGGGAGTCTGAGAGACTCAGCTGAGGTTTTACAACCCCGCTAGCCGTCTCCCAGTAACCAAACCCATGAGGTCAGTACCTTCTGAACCCGACTCGGCTACACCCCAAGCCAGCCAATTAAAGAGCCCACCTGCTGTAGATTGTGTTGCTTCCCAGCATACGATCGCAGGTGGCTTCTTCAGAGTGGGGAAGGAGGAATGATAAATGGCCAAAACACATGTTTATACTTAGACCTGTTATGCACAAGAGCTTTCAACTCTTTGGTCAGACGTGCAGAGGGGTTGTGTGTGTATCTGCGGCCTGTAAGAATGATTGTCTGTCAAGTGGTTTTGCAGACTTCACAGAATCTCTAAGGGCTGTCGGGGGGCGGGCGGTGGGGAAAGCAGAGGGATTGTAACCTGGAAACCAGAGCAAGTTGAGGATTCATTCTCACCTTGCGACATCTACAGTTTGGGACATGGGAAGGCTGCACGATGACCTCATTCACATGAAGCCAGAGATTCACACCTCCTCCCCTGCCTCTGTGCCCAGCATCTCCCTATTTTTAAAAGCAAGGACTCTTAAATGTGCTTCGAAAGACTTGGGCGATGTTCACGGAAGCCAAAGTTCCCAGTTCCATGACTGGATCTCCAGAGAGGACAGTGAGAGCTTTAGCTTTGTGTTCTCTCTTCCAGAGCACTCAGAAAAAAATGTTAACAGCCACTTGAGAATGGCCATTGGGTTTATCCCAGCTACTTTCTCCAGGTCCCCAAGAGCAAGTACTTTGACCAGGGGAACAGGTCACTTGGTATCTTTTAACTAACCCTTGGAGCCTGGTAATTCTGAGTGATTTCTTAGGGTTTTCTTCTCACACAAAATTTATTTCAGTCTGTTGCATGAAATTTTTAAGTTGTGTAAGTACCTAGGGATTGCAGCTGAGGCAAGTCTTTAGTTTCTGCCATCGAATCTATAAAAAATCTATAAGTACAATAGTTATACCATATGAAAAATACCAGCATGAGGAACACTATAGGATTTAACAGTTACATCCACTTTTCCCCCGTTTACTTTTGAATGCATCTAGGAGTCTCTCCTTATAATGAGATCAGTATTGGCTGCAGGGGATGAGGGAGAAGAGAATAATTTTTTTAAAAAATCCAAATAGAAGGTTAAAAAAATGGGTGCAGGTGGAGAGATAGAATTCTCCAACTCTTCCATTTCCCAGATCATCAACTCAAAGTCTCAGCCTCCTGGTTGCTGTGAATGTCAAGGTTTGGGTCTCATGTTCTTAAGCTGTGAAGCAGAGAGAGTAAAGGTGGACTGGACTAACTGATCTTTTTTTTTTTTTTGAGTGAGAGTCTCACTCCATCACCCAGGCTAGAGGGCAATGGCACACTCACGGCCACCCCAATGTCGACCTGCTGGGTTCCAGCGAACCTTCTGCCTCAGCCTTCCAAGTAGCTGGAACCACAGGCGCACACTCCCATGCCCAGCTAATTGAGGTCTCACCAAGTTGCCCGGGCTGGTCTCGAACCTGCAGGCTCAGGTGATCCACTCGCCTTGGCCTCCCAAAGTGCTGGGAGTATAGGCTGAGCCACCAAGCCCAGCCAACTAACTGATCTTTAAGGGATAGCTTCCCAATTTCTATGCCATGGCACTCCGACATGTTTCAAATAGACTACAAGCATGCCAAGCTCTTGGTCAACTCTCGCGGTCACTGGGGACGGTCTTGGAAATCCACAGCCTCTAGACCAATATTTCCAGCCACAAACATCCCTGTCTGCTTATTCTGATGTGATGTAAATATTATTTTCATTTGATCTATGTTATGATATGAAAAGATGTTAGAAAACACCGGTTTAAAGTCTGTTCCAGGTGTGTTATTCAATTATTCTAATTCCTATTTCCTTTCATTAAGACCTCAGTAGTAACCACCGCACAGCTTGAATACTACAGCACTTTGTGTTTTATGTGATGGCACTTCTGGAATTGTGCAGTGTGTGACACGCACGGTCTTACACAGCAGCCCTGAGCCAATGAATCCATCATGAAAAGAGAAGAAACAAATGACAGAGAAATAGCAGGCAGGTGCTAAAGTAAAGTTGTTCAAGCAAAGAAGAGTCTGCCCAAAGAACTAATATTTAGGACCCTCCTTGGGAAACAAGAAAGTCTTGGTAAATAAAGGGGCTCATTTTCCCTTGAGGTACTCATTGTCATGGAAAACTAACAGATCTCTTGTGGAAAATAGAGTTGAGAACATAACAAAACAGAAGGGGAAATACAAAGGAGATGCAAAGCCTCCCACATAACTCTCAAAAGCTTCCAAGCGACCCTGTCTTGCAGCCCAATTCAGCTGAGGAGCCTGTGTTCCAGAGAAGAATGTCTGGGTGTCGAACTGTGTTGTGTGTGCACTTATATGTTCCTCCAACCTAAGCATCGGGGAAGTTGGTTTACTCAAGATCAAACAAATATTCTTTGTTCCTATTTCTGGTTATTTCCTTAGGATGGATTCGTTTCTGAGATAGCCTAA
This sequence comes from Carlito syrichta, assembly GCF_000164805.1. NCBI lineage: Eukaryota > Metazoa > Chordata > Mammalia > Primates > Tarsiidae > Carlito > Carlito syrichta. Next base: position 112,762 of record NW_007102226.1, on the reverse strand, counting down.
GGTAAAAAAGTATAAACATTTTAAGATCCTCAATGCATGCAAATAAAGAACTGCTTTCTTAACCTTTGTACCTATTCCCACCACCATTAGAGAGTTCTTCTTAGTGTCCCTGGCTAGCGCTGATCATCACCTTTTTTATACCTTTGGCAAATTGATGAAACATCGCCATGTGTTTTTAGTTTGTGTTTCAGGTCAAATCTTTTTGATGTATTAATTGCCAGCAATATAACTTTTTCTCCCCAAGCAATAGAATTTTAATGGCATAAGAGAGGCGTCCACTGACACCTTGACCCTGTGGGGGGGGGGTGAAGGCATGCAAGGAGAGGGAGTGAAGAAGGAAGAGTATGGGTTGACTGATCAGCAAACTGTAAACCTTACACCGAATCCAGCTTGCTGCCTGATTCTATTGGCCCACAAGCAAAGAAGACTTTTCCATTTTTAAATGCTTGAAAACAACAGCAAAGGAAGAATATCATTTTGTGACCTGTGAAAATGACATTTAAATCTGAGTGTCCATAAATAATTTTGTATTGGAACACATCCATGTTCTTTGTTTATGTATTGTCTATGGCTGTTTTCACACTGCAGAGGCAGAGTTAAGTAGTTGTGGAGACAGTATGGCTCCTGAAACCTAAATTATTTGCTACCTGGCCCTTTACAGAAAAAAACTCGTGACCCCTGGTGTAAGCAATTACCTATCCCCGACTGGAAGGTGTAGCAACATTAAGTTAGTAAGCAGAGGTTGAATTGCTCGAGTGTCTTTAGTAAGAACATCCGTTCATCTAAGATATTCCTGTTCTTTGCCTTCTAGGAGTTTGGGACTGCAAGAGCATGGCACTGAGCAGAGTTTAGACGCACAGGGAGAGAAACAAAGAAAAATAGAGGACCAAATTATTCTTACAAGGTAGTCTTAAAGCACAAAAGAATTTGAAACTCTCCGTGGCCACTGAATTATCGGTTTGCTTTGCTAAAAAGAAAGTGTTCCCATAGAGTTCAAGCCATAAAACTCGCTAAAAACTAAAAAACACACATGCGCCTGGACCAGCACCCTCAGCATCACCTAAGAACTTCTTAGAAATGCAAATGCTTGGGTCCTACCACAGCACCACAGAATGGGGAAATCTAGTGGTGTGACTCAGCCTTTGGCTTCAGCAAGCCTGCCAGGTGATTATGTTGCATACTAAAGTCTGAGAAAGCTCTGCTCCAAACCATCTTTCTCTCTCGAAGTGAGCTCTTTCTAGTCCAAAAAGTGTTCCAGATACTTCATTTTAACTTCTCAGTGGCATATCTCACGTTCACATGCCCTGCCTCCCAAAAAAACTCCTCCTAATGACTCATGCTCTCCTTCCACTGGAAGTGTTGGTTAATTTGAAGACAATTCTCTGAATATCCTGTTCAGGAGAATCATCGTCCCACCGGGTAGAGACCATGAGCTCTCGCAGGGAGGAGAGAAAAAAGACACCTACCACCCAGCTCACACACTTGGCACAACTACCCCCTGGGAAGCCCTGCCTGGAATCAGCCCACCTGAGCAGAGGCAAACCCTGTTAGTAAAGGGAGACCAGCATGGAGCTCATGGTTACTTGGTGCGGCAATTTACTATCCAAGTCAATCTCGAAGTTGTGTAAGTCTTGCACATTTCTGTGGGTTGACCTGAGTGTTGATGAGAGTGCCTGGATGAATTTCTGCCTCAACAAATACGTGAATAGCATCCTATCAACTGGTGTTGTGAAGATGTACTGTTCTAGAATCCTGGACGCCTGGACTCATAGCTTACTTTGCCAAAGACTGGCGATATCATCCTGAGACTGTCGCTTAATCTGCCAAAACCTCAGTGCTCTCATTTAGAAAATGTGAATAATACCAATTATTGCACCCACCTATAGAGTTCTGCGAAAGACCACATTTAAAAAAGGGTGTAAAAGCCCTTGCACTCTATCGACATGCAAATTACTGTTAGTAGCTAATGCCTATTAGTGTTCAGAGTATATTGCTTGTATCAGCTAGAATTATATTCAGTTGAATATAAGAAAAGCTCAGTCAACATGGCTTAAGCCAGAGAGGATTTTTTGTTGTCGTGTTCTTGAGTCAGATTCTCCCTCTGTCGCTGAGCCTGGAGTGCCGTGGCACTATCACTGCTTCCACAGCCTCGAACAGCTGGGCTCAGGTAATCCTTCCACCTCAGCCTTCCAAGTAGCTGGAACTACCGGCGTATGCCACCACACCCAGCTAATTTTTTTTGACTTATTGTAGAGAGAAGGTCTCACCAAGTTTCCCAGGCTTGTGTCGAACTCCTGGGCTCACGAGGCAATCCTCTCACCTCCGCCTCCCAAAGTGCTGGAATTACAGGCATGAGCCACTGCACCTAGCAGAATTTTTTTTTCTTCCATAAAACAAGTCTTGAGGTGGGCAGCCCGAAGCTGGTGCAGTTGATTGAGGAATGCAAAGGATCCTGGCTCCTTCTAGCTTCCTGTTCTACTATCCTTAGTGTTCAGCTTTCATTCTCACAGTTACAAATGGTGACCCCTCCACACCCTCCAGTCATCTGTGTTCCAAAGGAGAAGTGGTCCAGCCTGATGATGATGCCAGAATATTAATGAAAACAGCAATTGAAACAAAGTAAATAGTAGAGTTAAAATTCATACAGTAAACTCCTAACAGTGAAATACTACGGTAGACATAGAATTTTACCTTTAAAAAGGGAAGTGGCAGTAGAGACATCATAATTTCAGGATGGCTGAGGCTGCTGAATGGTCTAGGCAAGAGCCGAGTATACAGTTGTGACATAGCAGGTGAGCACAGGTGTTTGCCCTGGTTGCAAAAGAGGTTGGTCAACTGCCAGTTGGGTATTTTCATCATCTATAGTGAGACGAAGATTCTGCCATAAAGGGAAGGGGGAAAAAAAGGCTGGGGAAGGACATCTAGAATGGCTGCTGAATGATAGGCAATCAAAAACGTTTATCATCTCTGGTGTATCTTTCGGCCCTTTGTGTTTCAATTTCTTAGCATCACCAGCTTGCCTCTACTGAATAGTCTACTACTGATTTGTTTCTCTTTTTATTTCATTATTGACTCTCTGAAGAAATTTTATTTAGACAAATGAATTTATACCATTTTCATTATCGTGATTCCTAATGTGTTTTGAAATTATTTCTATTATTTTACTTTGTGTTTTTGATTCACTTTCTTTGTCTTCGCTTCTTTTTTTCTCTTCCCATTTCTCCCTTTGGAATGATGACATTTTATTCATTCCCTTTCTTCCCCCCTCTATTGGTATCAAAGGAAACATTCTATTTTTATTCTATTATAAGCTACCCTTAATTGTTACCATGCGTATTTGACTCAGTAATGTCTAAAAGAAATCGTTATCTTCTTCCCCCTCTTCAATAATAACCGGGCCTAAGAACGCTTTGATTCGAATCACCTTTTCTGTTCTTCTACGTTATTGTTGTTGAGTATTTTAGTCCCATCTGGTTTTTTAGTAATCCTGTTTCCAAAATGAGTATCTCCTACAAGATTTCTATTTTTACAATAATGCTTATTTAGACTTATCTATATACTTCCAAGTATTTTCCTTACTGTTTTTTTCTTGCTTCCCACCCCTTCCTTTTTCTTCAACTAAAGTACATCCTTTAGTAATTTTCTATAAAATCTAAGATTTGTAAACTCCTTTTTTCTCTGAAAAAGTTTTCATTTTACTATTGTTATTGAAAGAGGTATAGGCCAGGTGCAGTGGTTCATGCCTGTAATCCCAGCACTTTGGAAAGCCAAGATGGGAGAATCATTAGAGCCCAGGAGTTGGAAACCAGCCTGGGCAACATAGTGAGACCCCATCTCTACAAAAAAAACACACAAATTAGCCAAGTGTAGTGGCACACACCTGTGGTCCTGCTACTGGAGAGGCTGGAGCAAAAGGATCACTGGAGCCCAGGAGGTCGAGGCTATGGTGAGCTTGGATCATATCACTAATTCTGGCCTGGGTGACAGAGTAAGACACTGTCTAAATAAATAAGTAAAAATCAAATTAATCAAAAATAACTTTAAAAGGTATAGAGTTTCCCTTGAATCCTGGAAAACATCCAGTTGTGTTCTGTCATCCATTGCCACTGCTGAGAAGTCTAGCTGTGATCCCTCTGTTAGATAAAATTCTTTTTTCCTCTTATTCATTTAAAAATATTTCTTTTTCGTTATCTAGTTTCTCACATTGTGCCTAAGGGTGTGTTTTCTATTTATTCTGTTCAGGATTTAGTGTGTTTTTCTTTTTTTAATTTAATTTAATTTTTTTTAGCTTAAAGATGTGGGGTACAATTCAGGATTAGATATATCAATGAAAGGATTCAATTCTTCTTTCTTGAGTATGGAAAATTTGAATTGCTGTCTTTAGAGGTTGCCTCTTCCTCATTCTCTCTGTTCCATTTGGCTGGGACTCATGTTAGATACACTTCACACCTTTTCATGTTCTCGCTCATGTCTCGTAACTGCTCTTTCTACTTTCCATCTCAGAGATCTATAGTGGGGTGATTTCCTAGAGTGTTTGTTCTTCCAATTCCATCAATCTTCCTTCAGCTGTATCTAATCTGTCATTTAACTCATTCACTGAGTTCTTAATTTCATATATTATATTTTTATTTCTATTTATCTCCTTTTGAAACAGATATTTTGCCAACAGAGTTGTTTCTACCATAGTTTTTATTCTTTCTTTTACTTCCCTAATCATTTTCAGCATACTAATGTATAGTCCTTTCTAATATGTTCTGCTATTTCCAAGTATTAATTCTCCTCTTTCATGCTACCTGTAAATGTATGCACTTGCAATTTTTGTATAATGAACTCAAACTTACTGAGGCTTATTTGTCTTTGGGAGTCCTATAAGCACTATATTTTGAGACTGTCTCACAGACCCATTCTCATTTTCTTCTGCCAGAAAATCACAAATTTGTCAATTATCTTGGATATATTTTTATGTGAATTTGTTGTCTAGAATACCTACACCATACTAGCTGTGTAAATTCTGATGTTTTTCTCATCCATGCTAGCAGTACTGGGTCTTGACTTTTTGTGGATGACTATTTTTACACAGTAAGGCTCCTGGAATAAAATAGCACCCAGTTTTCCAGATCTTTACTAATGGGTAGCTCTTTGAGATTCTGATCACAAATTCCCCTCCCTCACCTTTGAGACTCTGAACATAAATCCACCTCCCTCACTCACCTTATCAGGCCAAGCTTGAGTCACCTATTCCCACATGAGGCCTACATTTATACTCACTTTGTTTATAGTTTATATCTCTCTTCCTTTCTGATAGTTATTCAATAAGACAGTAAAATTACACTTTAATAAATTGGACTTTAAAACAGGATTCTAAATGGAATATCAAATTTTCTTCTTATCAAGCCTTTTCTTAACATTTGCCGAACTGATTTTTTATTTTATCTTATTTTTTTGTTTTGAAGAAGGAAGTCACCATTCAGGATTAGGTATAGAGGTGGTCCTCGTCCAGGTGAAGTTTGGGCTTCCCTTTGGTCCACACTTCACCTGATTTGAGACCAGGTACACTTATTGATGTTGTGTGCCGCTTCCTCCCTCCCCTGGCAGTATCCTGCTCCAGCCGAACCCTTTCTTATAGTGTTATGGCAAATATTCGGGGTTCACTTACAAGTGCAAACACGTGGTGCTCGGCAGCTTATTTTTAGCACTTGTTTCCCTTAGTCTGGTTTCCAGTCACAGAGACACTGTATTTGGTTCTAGTCTGTTTTGTTCCTGGGTCTCCAGTTTAATCAACAGCAAAGCTTCCTTGCTTCAATCCCCAATTTTCCCAATTTATTTTTGTTCTCTATCTCACTCTCATTTTTTCTCAAACAAAAATACCCAAGTATGCCAGTCACATTTCTCACCTAAAGTAGTAACTACTGATGTATGTGGCATCCAGAAGATTCTCCATCCCCTTCTCCCCTTGGTATCTCCCAAGGCTTGTACCCCTGCCGATCTTGCTGGCAGACACTAAGTTCTATCACCCCTGTCTCAGCCACCTCTCAATTCCGTCATGTCCCTTTGTGTTGATGATGCTATAAGTCATGCTACAGTCTCTAGTCAGCTGCTGGGTCCAAGTGCTCACGTCTCTGTCCAAGTCAGAGCTCTTTCTGTACTAAATGGAAAGAGACTCACCCACTGAAGGTGATATAGATTGTTTGACTGCCCACCGACTCCAAGTTTTTAGATCTATTCTGTGGGGGTCCACCCCCTACAAGCGTCGTGAGGTTTCCTGAAGGAGAGACGGATAGGTGAAAGACGAAAACATTATACTCGGACACCTGCTTCCTGAACAGATGACAATTTAATGTTAGTTAACACAGAGCTTTTATACCATTCATAAAGGGGCAAGACAAAGAAAATTTCTTCACGTACATATGTTTTAAAAGTTACCACCATCTAGCGGTCTAGAAGCAACAAACAAGCCAAGAACACTATCTACTTTTAGTTAATGAGTCTTTATCATAAAGCCAAAAATGATAGTTTTAGTTTAAAGTCCCGAATTACAGTCCTTGAAATGTCTCAAGAAAGTTTCCAGGTGCAAGGTACTCCATGTAGCAGGAGTTTTTCTCTTTTGGGCTCCTATGACCTTCAAAACTTCGTAATAGCCTTTCTTGTCCAGGTGTCTTCGTTACTTTTCTCTTATCCTGCAGTGTTTATTTCTAAAGAAAACTCAAAAGAAGCTTTTAGTGATGTTTCCCAGGCCCCTAAGGTTGCTTTCTGTATTTAGTTAATTTATCATAAAAGTGTCTGATTAGTATATTATGAGTTCAGTGAAAACCCACTCTATAAATGTTAACTTATAGTTTTAACTATTGAATTAAGTAAAAACCTTAACGATTAATCTTTATCCTAAGTCAGTGAAAACAGGGTTATAAATCACCTACATAACTCCTAGATAAGTGTTAGAACTTATAATGAATTCATAATGAACTTACTATAAACTTGTGCTTCTAAAAAACCTTATGTCTAAACACTAAAGTGCATAACCCTAAATCAAATAAGGAGTGAATATACTTATATTATATTTTACTTAAGCAATATCTAGTAACTTATAACCAAATGAAAAAAAGCATTCTTGATGTGCTTCAGAGTTTAACCCCTGCATATGTTAGAAAAGGTCAAGCGGCATAGTGGGAAAATGGAAAAATGAACCATGACATTCTCAGGGTAGCTGTGAGTACTTCGCATAAACATGCCATTTTCTTCTTCCACGACTGCACAGAATTCTTCGGCAGTACCAAACAGCAAAGGTGGAAGACAGAAGGGCCTCAGCTTCCCAGGCTCGCCCTGCGGCCGAGGTCTTTGGCCCACCGGGACCCTGTCAATCAGGTGGGCCTCCAAGGCTGGCTCCCAACACTACTCAAAGGTAGCCTTGATCCTACAGGGTGACTGTTTCCTCCGTCATGGAATTCCTGCCGTGTCCCCCAGTAACAGGCAACATCACAGGCCACATTACCAGCCTCCCTCCTTTGATTCCAGTGTGTTTAGAGGTGGGATGACTGTATTACTTAATTTCCACACAGAGATGCTTTTGCACGTGAAAAGGGACGCTTTTATTATTTCAACAGTACGATAGGCATAAACCAGGACTGTAGTGGGCAAACTATCCTACTTTCAGGCCCTTGTATATATAGAAATCATACTGCTTGGATTGGCCTCCTAAAGTTCTAGATATACACACTCGTGCGCGCGCGCGCACACACACACACACACACACACACACACACACACACACATTAGGTCTCAACATGACTGCATCTCCGTAAGAGAAGTGGGTTGTCTACTTATGTTTCCTAGGGCAAGGTTTTGTTTGATTAAAAGGAAAAGAGTGTGAAAAATGAGACACTAGTTAATAGGAGCAGAAACAGGTAGGGGCAGGAATAAAGGAAAACCACAGGTTCTACAATAAGAGCAGCCATGGAGTCTTCCTCTTGGGTAGCTGCTTTGGTGAATTGTGCTATGCCAATTTGCCACTAAGCTAGACTGAGCCATGGTAGGAGAAAGACCTCTATGAGATACTTTGCTACACTTACTATTACAATGTCTTTGAAGGCATAGTTGATTACAGTTTCTTCTTTATATGAGCTCATAGGAGAAATTTCTCACAATCTGGTCTCAATACCAAAAACGTGTATCTATTTTTAAGAGTTGCTTTATATTATGTTTATTTTATGGACCTGAAATCATGTGACTATTTACTTTTCTTTCTTTTGCAAACTGGAAAACTTCTTAGAGTTAAATGTGTGACCTTTAGGAAATATACATTATGTATACTTTGTATTGTCAACCCCTCTTTTTCATATTGTTTCTTGTCTTATCACATTTCCTCACCTGTCTATATTTCATTTCACCTTTAAAGTTCAGTGAACTTCAAATGGAATGGGAATCCCATCCAGTTTTTGCCAATAACTTCAGCTCTTTCTTTTCAAACTGTTGTCTTATTTTGATGGCTATAGGAATATAAACTTTATTAAAGCAGAATATTCAAAGACTCCCACATAAGCGTAGATTTGGACAGGACTTTTCACTTTGTGGATGAAAACGTGACAGAAGAAAAACCAGGTATATGTGTCAGCAGGCTTAACTCAGACAATTCTTCTTATCAAACATTCTTCATTAAAAAATCTCACTTGACTAATTTTACTTTCAAATGCCATGAACACTGTCACAAATCATTTAGAGTGTCTAGAAGTAAGAATCTGTTATGAGGAACGTGCTATAATGATTTGGACACCATCCTGACACTTTATTCCCTTGGTATAGGATTTCTGACAAGCTATGCTTAATGGGAAAAAAAGTTTATAATAAAGCTGAACGCTGCAATAATTGACTATAGTGTAAATAGAATCTCCCAGTGCCGTCTACTTTCACCACTTTTATTTTTCTTTTTCTGAAAATTGTTTATTGGCCATTAGATCCAAATATGGAGCATAGCCTTTATTACCTTGCAGGAAGATATTTCAAGATGTGCTATATAAATTCCCTACCGTCCCTCTGTTTCCTCTCGCCAGCAGCTCAGTCATCTGGATGATAAATAAGCTCATGCTGGTGTTAGACTTTAACTAGCAATGAATTTCACTTTACTGCAATATTTATGAAAGCTTTTTAAAATGTGGTTAAGTGAAAGTCTTCTCGTGGACTGCAATCAATATTTCTTACCATGCGGTAGAGAATCCAAATCTTCCGGGTTTCTTCCTGCTAGTAAGTTCACTGCTTTCTTGACAAAGAGCCCCAACTTCGTTAGTCAAGAAGACTCTTCATTTTAGAAGTACTTCTTGTAGGTTATTTTATTTATTCTTTTTTTTTTTTTTTTACAGTTGCAATGTTTAGTGTTTTGCTTTTTCTGTGTCTTTTTTTCTTCCCTTTGGCTGTAAAAGAACACGCGACCAGGGAATTTAGGCCAAGAAACCTGAGTCACGATAATTACCGTTTCCAGGCAGCAGCACTGTGTTTTCTATTAAGCCTGTCAAGCAATTAGCAATGTTTTATAACAGCTGTGAGAATTGTTGCTTGACCTCGTCTGATTACCGTTCTGACACTTTTAAGAACAAATTGGTAAACAGTGTTGGCTTCAGAGGCCCATCCAGAGTTTGTGGGAGACGAGCGGCCTGTGGGGAAGGAGAGTCTTTGACAGAAACGGGCTCAGAGGTGGCCCAGGTTGCAGAACAAATGATCCACGAAAAGTATTGTCTTGTTAGCACGCAAGGACAGCTGGGTTTCTGGGGATGGGACTCAAAGGCACAGCCCGTGTCAGCATTTGACAAACCTAAAAAGATGCCAACCCGGCTGGCCCAAGGTGAAAGGAAAGACAGCTGTCTTATTCCTAGAGATAAGCTGAGAAAAATAACTCCTGGGGGGGGGGGGGCTGACTCTTCCGATTTCAGTTGTCTGATTGCAATTTCTGTCCTTGCAAAAGAGCCCTTTAAGTGTTTCCGTTGGTGGTGCCACCAAAGTGGGCTTCTAGCTCCAAAATGGCTGTCTCTGATCTGTGGTAAAGGCAGAGGAGGCCCTAAATTAAGTATAGGAACACTTATACTAGGGAAAAATCACAGATTTGGGAGCCAAAGATCAGGTTGAAGCTCAGCTCTCCAGTGACCTGACTATGAACAAAATTCCTCCAAGCTTGGAATTCCTCATCTGTGAAATGGGAATCTTTTTTTTTTTTTTCCAGATGCCAGCTAGAGAATATGAGGTAGAAAAGAAAAAAAAAAAAATGATGGCGAAGGCTTAGCAAAAACTCCACAGTCCAAACTCAGCCTGCTGTCTATTTTTCTAAATAAATATTTACTGAAACATAGCCGTGCCCATTACTTCTAGATTATGGTTGCTCGCATGCTACAAAAGCAGAGATCCACACAGGCAGCAAAGTCAAGAATATTCACTATCAGGTTCTTTGGGGTAAAAGTTCACCAACCTCTGTACTAGGCCATGTGGGGTCTTCATCTACATGGATAATCTGAAAAGCAAAATCTGAGTGGTGATTGTCCTTATCAGAGGCTCAAACAAAATGTTGCAGCACACTGATTTTTAATAGTCAGTTGTGAGAAGTGTCCCACATAATTTGTTACCCCTAAATGTATTTAAAATAATACAATTTGCAAATAATTTTCTTGTTTTCTAATTTAGTGCAGTTTCAATGTTATTGTACAATAGCATTACTTACACTTGCTTGCTGATACTTTTTTTTAAGAGGGAGAGAAAAAAGGAGGGACTTATACTTAGTGCTCCCTGGCTATGCCCAGGGAGTGTGTAGCTTGTCAATCCAAATGTATTTTAGGCATTAGCTAGAATTCTTTCTGCTGCAGCTAAGAGAAGGTCCAGATAAAAGAAAATTGAACGGTACAGACATGTATTACCCCACTTGACAGGAATCTCGTAAGTGGATGATTTCGGGATTGGATCAGTGATCAAACATATCAACACTATGGGTGCGGTTTCTACAACTCCTCTGAACATCTCGACCTAGTTCCTCGATACCTGCACATCCTTACCTGACAGTGTTCAAAGAAGAAAAAAGGAACAGGCAAAATGGGGCTCCACACAAGTGTCTTCTTCAAATAATTGAAATATATACATATCAGAATTCCCAGAAGATACTTTTTTGCCTTATTGGCCAAAACAAAGTCACATATTCAAACCCTAGATGAGCACTGACTCAAAGAAAGACGACTGCTAATACTTGATCAAGCCCATCACGATTCATCTTTGGGAAGAAGGCATACCACTGGCCTAATGAGAGAGAGATAGGAAGATATGACTGACTGCTGTATAGGCAATTAATAGTATCACCATATATAGTAGCTTAAAAAATGCATTAAAGAAATTTTCTCTGTTACGGCTGTGGAAGAAGTCTCACAAACTCTGGGAAAATGCATTTTTTTCCCTAAGAACACACAAATCCTTTTAAAAGATCTCAAAACTCAGGTCACTCTAGGTTACTAGCCAATGAAATGCATTAAAGCAGCATTTCCCAAAGCACCTTTTGGCAAAATGTTCTAAGGTCAAATAGACTTTGGAGATATTGCATGCTGTATGCTCACACTTCACATTTTTATGATGAGAATTAGCATAGCAAAGTCTCTGAGAAGCCCTGCAATATAGAACATGTTCCGTCTTGGTTTATTCTAGTTGTACATTGACAGGGGTTTTTATGTGACCTCACAGAAACAGGAATTCCAGAAAAATGGCCTGAGTTATTATCACTAAAGATAAATCAGAAAAGTCTATCTCTAACAAATGAAGATGGAGCATATTCATTTACCTCCGGGATGCCTCGGGGAATTTCTCCTGTCAATGACTGCACATCTGGGTCTCAGACCGCCTTTGCTGCCTCTTCTCTGGAAATGCTCCTAATAGTGAAAGCACACAAAAATTTTGAGCAAACCTTCAAACTTGGCTAGACCCTGGGGGTCTTTAAGAGCAGGTTGAATACATTAGAGGTAGAATACAAGCACAAACAATTCGGTGCTGGTTTTGCATAGGTCTAACAACTCTTGTTCAAGCCAGATCCCTCCTTCAGGTTAAAGTCCCTCTTCTAAACGGTGAGCTAGGACTAGGGAAGGGTGAGGCTGATGGTTCAGCTTCAAACTCCTTATACCTAAAGTGCCTATTCTGTCCTGGGCTTAGCTGCTCCTTCTGGTCCCCTGCCTCACCACAACCCCCATTCGTTTTTCTCCTCAAGGTGATAATGTGGGGTTTGGAATTGAATAAATCTTGCCTCAAATTCTGCTTTGCTAAACCTTGGCCATGTTACCTTTCTGAGCTACAAGTCTTTCATCTATAAGAAGCAGATAATACTTATTTCAAGGTAATGTTCTGAGAACGGTATGATTAAAAAAACTGCCTGTCATCAGTTTGGGACTAATGTAGATATTTGTTGCTTTCCCTTATTTGGTCTATAGCTATGATGAATAACAGCAAATATGTACTGAGTGTCTATGGCTGGCCAGATACTGTGCTAAGTGCTTTGTACCAATCATTTCCTTTATCTTATTTTATTTTTTATTTTAAAGATAGGGAGTACAATTCAGGGCTAGGTATACAAATGGTCATTGCACAGGCAAAGTTTGGGCCTCACTTTGGTCCCCACGTCAGCTGGTTTGAGATCAGGTACCCTTCTTGATGAAGTGTGCCCCTCCCTCCCTCCCCTGGCAGTTTCCCACAACTGCCAATCCCTTTCTTATAGTATCATGATAATTGTTCAGGGTCCACTTATGAGTGAGAACATGTGGTACTCAGTTCTTTCTTTCTGTGATAGATCACTGAGTACGATCGACTCTAAGTCCACCCAAGTTGCTGCAAAGTTCATAATTTTGTCCTCCTGTACGGCTGCATAATATTCCATCAGGTATATGTACCACATTTTTTTAACCCAGTCTACTTTTGATGGGCAGCACAGTTGGTTCCATGTTTTTGCTGTTGTGAACAAGGCTGCAATAAACATGCATGTGCAGGTGTCTAACCATCTCATTTAATGCTCATAAGAATCTAATAGGTGCTGTTATTAGCTCTGGAAGGCCTGTAACCGAGCAATCTTACCAGCCAGGGAGTCTACGACAGACCTGCTGAGCCCAATGGTCCCACTCTCCCTCCCTGAGCCACTGGGGCAGAAGCTACAAGCTGTCCGGCAAAACCTATTCTCCTCATCTTCCATCATACCTGGACTTGGTCTCGTGCCATGGCGGAACTGTATTTCCCTTCCTGCCTCACAAATACAGGCCTGGTGGTTGAGTTGTCTCCAGTAGAACAGAGTGGAAGGCATGTGGGCCCCTTCTGGGCGGGGGTTTCTGAGGGAGCAGGTGGCTCTCTATCCTCTCTCCGTCCCTTTTCACCAGGCGATTGCAGTGGCTGAGTTCTAGGGAACGGCAGAGCCACCGAACGGAAGGAGTCCAGGACTCTGAGTCACCAAATGGAAGCGAGCTCTTTGCCTGCCTGAGCATCCCCTCGAGACTGCTATATAAGCAAGAAATAAGCTCCTACTTTGTGCCAAGTTGTCCCTGGGGCGATCATTCCAGCGGCATCACCTACCTAAGTAAGAAAGCCATGGGCTTTCATCTGCTGTGTGCTCTTTCTGGCTTCCAGTCATTATTGCTGTCAGCCTAGTAATTTCCCTCACCAACTAAACTTGTGTCCCTCTGACACGTTTCTGTCTAAAAAGCTTCTTCTTTTCCTACGGTCTTCTGTCTCTGCCACGGTTCCTTCCAAGACCCCCCAGCCCACTGTCTTTTCTTTCTCTCATGGCCACGTTCTCCACTATTACGCGCTCGTCCCACCCACTCAGCTCTCCCTTTGTCCATCCCAAAGCATCATCCCTTCCTTGATACAACCGCATGATCTCTCTGCAGTACGAGACTCCAATATTCACTGCGCACGTATGTGTGACAATGGCACCCTTCCCTACTCCCTCACGCCCTCTGACAGTATTTTAAGGCATTTACAATGTCAACAGCCAGAGAAAGAAACATGTGGGGGAAAAGTAAGCAAGAAGTGAAAAAAAGACGGTCAGATGTGTCCTTTCCCCACAAGTAACTTTATAGTCCAGAAGGAAGGCAGTAAAGGCTGCCAGGGTTTGCCCTTTGGGTTTTCACTAAAAGATAGGAGGAGCTACTAAAAAGGATATATAGGCAGTCCGTGAAGTTCAAATACGAGGAAATAAGGTTTGAAACCTCATTTCCAGTTACACCGAAGCAAAGATAAATTCATGGTGTGTGTACAGAGCACTTTCCACACTAAAGAAGAAAGATGCACGTGTTAAAAATCCATTGTGTGTTTACAGAAACCACAGTATATTCTCGTGGTCTCAGGACTGGATGTCCTTCTCCCATGACAGAGGAGGACAAAGGAGCACACAGCTCACGGAAGGGGAGTCTTCAGGGGAAGACCCATGCCCAGGAGTTCCAAACGGGAGCTCGACTCAGAGCGGCCCACCAGGCAGCCGCTGTGGCACCTCTACATTGAGTTGCCCTGCCATGCGCTTTCAGTTGAGGACTTGGGCATGATTTAACTCTCTCTCTCTTGTTTCTTCTTCCATGTCCAGTTTCCTTTAATGCCCCCCGTCCCCCTGAATGGCAGGTGCAGGCAGCTAGGCGATGGCAAGAGAAGTTCACTTGAAGATCTTGCCCTGATGGACGGCTTTGCCCACATGCTGGAAGCCCCCTCTCCCAGGAAAAATACTCTCGCACCAGTGTCTGGGCCTCCTCGCTGCCAGGATCCAGTTTCCGCCACGTGTGTGACTCGTAGTCCACCTGCCAATCCGAACTCAGCAGAAAGGCAAGCTCCTGGCCTTGGAAGACCCAGACTCCAGAAATGGAGACGCTATTGTCGGTTCTAAAGAGGGTGACATGGACATGCTGTCTGGGGAGAAGTGAAACTTTGTGAGAAGATGGCCCAGTTTGAGGCTGAAACATTTGCTGAGAGCCAGCCTAGAAAGGACACCCCACGAAAAGAAAAAGTTTCACGGGAAGAGAAGCAGAAGGCCCCGGCTGAGTGGAAGGAGGAGAAAAAGGCGGCTGCCCTGCTCCTGAGGAGGAGATGGACAAATGTGAGCAGTCCCTAGCTGCTGAGCTCAAGGCCACCTGCCCACGAGTACCTTGTATTGGATGAATTTAACTTTTGAAGTGATGGCGATTAGCCTGCGGTTTAATATAGGGAAGCCGGCCGGGCCTATGGTGATGCATATGACCTCTGCACTCAGGCTGCTTGTTTCAGACCCTCTTACTGCGTCTTTTGGATCCAGTTCTGGTGTCTGCCTGGACCCATTTTTCTGCCAAGCAAGCAGTTGTCATTCTTGTCAGTTGGTGGATTCTATTACGTCTACTTCCAAAGTTAAAGATTTGGCTTTCTAGAATTATGTCAGAAATAAAGGGACTCAGATGAGGTTCCGAGGGCCTCTCTCCTAAATAAAGGATCTGTGAAGTTGGAGAAGGACAAGGACCATTTGGAGCAGGTAACCTCTGGCAACCACATCCTGTGAATGAACCAACCCAGCTGAGGGGAGAAGGGAGTTTGAGAAAGGACCTACAATCACCACCATCATCTCTACTAACCAACGGTTACTTGACATGAGCTGATGAATTCCCGGTCGCTATATTCACGTTAGGCTTGAATCCCGGTTCTCTTCCTTTTCATGTTTGCCATCGTGGACAGGACACTTACTTCCCAGGTTTAGTTTCTTTGTTGGAAAGCACTGAGAATAATATACACCCCATATGTTTTGGGCTGGCGGGAAGCATTAAACAAGATAACATGTAAAAGTATCTGGCATGTAATTGGTGCTCATTTTCTGTTGGGAATGTCCCCTCTCCTCCTGGGTGTAACCACGGTGGAACTATCCATAAAATTTCCCCATCTGCCTGCCTAAGGGGTCACTGTGTGTATTATTCAAGGCTGATCACACATTCTCTCTACCGAGAATCTGAAACATGTGTGAATCACTTTTTTTGAAAAATGGTAGGAGTTTAGCCTTTCTAATCCTGGAAGAATAGCATATCTGTCCTTAAGTTCCTCATCTCAGGCTCCAGAGAACTCTCCTGGTTTCTATTCTTGATAAGATCCAATTATTCAATTCTGCCTTAAAGCCTGGAATCTACCCAGTCTCCTGGCTACATAAATCCCCCTTTCCCTTTAAGTTAGCCATCAGGGAGTTATATGCTTAGATTCTAAGACCCACCCAGACTCCTTGCTCCAAATATCCTTTTTTCCCCTGAGTTAGTAATAGGGGGTTTATATGCTTGTAAGCAAAGAGTACCAACTAAGACACCATGGTACCCTCTATGAAAATATAATACACTGGTATAGAGGTGCAGACTGTAATGATATCTTCTTTACCATCATCCATTCTTCTAACCCAAGGAAAAACAACCAAATATTGGTTTTTAAAAACAGTGGTGTCCAAAACATAGCGTCTGCGTTTTTCACAACTTGTTCCTATGAAACAAAAGTACAGTGTACATACAGTCTTAAAATGAAGCCATGCTGAAGCCAAACTAAAGAGACTCATAATATTGACTTTTTTGATGTACAGACATATTTTAGAAAATGTGACAATGCCAAACACAGACCTTTATAAAGAAAAACATGAATCAACTCACAAGTTTATTTTCATTTTGGGAATTTTGAAATCAATCTGATACAGAGTAAATACTGTATCCTTGTAATAATATATAAGTTGAACAATTAGCATAAGGGATCCAAGCACTGACTAAAAAAACCTGAATAAGCCAAAGTATGAAGTGGTATTCTTGTCAAAGAAAATTCCTTTCTGTCAAAACTTTTTAAAAAAATTGTTGCCTGGTGAATGTCTCTCTTCAATGAAAAGCAGAAATAAAGTGCAGGAAAAAGATATTCTTATAAATTGCGCTGTACACAATCGAACATAAGTAAATAAAGACAATGGCAATAGATCTCCTAGCAGTGTAACTGGGGGCCGAAACGAATTTCTTGCCTCGCCCAGATGCTCTCTCCTTGAAGATCCAAGACAACAGGACTGAGGACCCAAGGGAAGCACCAAGTGGCCACCAAAGGCAAGGGACGGCCCTCTTCTGCAGCCAAGCTAGAGAGCTCTCAGAATATGCTCAGGCAAGTTTTGTCACAGAAACAATCTATAAAGCCACTCAGGAATAGTACCTTCATGAGAAGGGCCAACACCGCAGTGTTGACAAACGAGCAAGTTCCAGGATGTGGTTTCCAGCATGGCCAGGCCAGGATAAGCTTCCACCCATTTATATCAGCCGAAACCTGCCCTTAGAGCTTGTTCTTAGCAAGCAGGTCCCACGAGCCAAAGGAAGTTGTCAGCAGCTGCTGTGACCCGTGCTCCCTAGAAGTCTACGCCAGGAAAACACAGGTAACGCAACGAGAAGAGTGAACAATTAAGGTGCAGGAAAGCAAACTAGGGCTCCACTGAAGCCAAGTGAAAATTTAAAAGAAACTCTTAAAATAAAAATACTCCTTGCTTTGTGCCTCAGGGATTGGTATTACATGGAATCTGTTGAATCAAAAGCATTTCTAATGCATGAGAGGTGTGCATTCTGTGTAGTAAGCCTAGAATGAGCCCTTCTTTAAAATTATGGAATTGTTTCAAACAGCAAATCATCCTTTCCAGACTTTTTGCTCAATGCTAAAACTGTTCTCTCTACTACCTGCCACAGCTCAGCTTTCTACTTTTCTTCCATCCCCTAATTTTTAACCTTATTCACTTTCAGGCAACCAGAATGAAGAAATTTTAATAGACAATATACACCCCCAGCCAACTCTGAAAACACTTTTTATTTCCATCCATCATCATGTCATTCCCTACTCTCTCTGAGAAGTATTTCTAGATCGGCCAGATTCAAGCCTTCCCCCGTCTCCATCAATTCGTTCCCTTGACGACTTTGCCCTGGTGACTATCCTCTTTCCCTGGTCCTTGGACTTCTCCCCATTCTCTCTCTTGCCCTCCCCCGACCTCTCCCCGTCCCCTCTCCCTAGCGGTCTCTCACATTCTTTCTCTGTATGCTTACTCCACTCCCAGCCCCCACCACAGGCACACATACACCCAGTCTACAGATAAAATAGAAGGTATGACGTTCCCCTTCTCCCACATTTTCTGGGAACGGACTCAGCCCTATTACAATGGAACTCAAGCCTGGAGAGGAAGCAACCCTGACTTTTGGTCTTTTTGCATAAAAAGCCACAAGCCTTTGGGAGCAAGGGACTCTTCTCTGCAGGGCTACCAGCTGGTTTGGTTGTGGAGGCAGGCTCCGCTACATCGTGTGTGAGGCCCAGTGCAAAATGAAGCAAGGCCCAGGTGTCTTGTTCAAAAGTCAGAAAAAAGCGCCCCTAAGAGCAGCAGCATGTAAGACTCCGTCCTTTGTTCAGTGGTCTTCCTCCCAACCCGTCACCATGATGTCTTCCCTTTGTTATTTAATGTCCCCCTCCTTCAGGCAACGTGACGCTTGCTAGGTGCCTGCGGATCCTTGGACGTTCCTAGGGACCCTGTTCTGTGACTCAGGGCACAACTCAGCAACTGCTGGATTCCTTCCCGCCAGCTGCTGGACTGACTTTCTCGGCTGGAGACAGAAAAAGCCAGAGACTTGACTTCCCAAAAGCCCATACCTTCAACTCATAGAAGACGGCCAGCTCCCCATGGATGGCACTGTCCATGAAGGCCACATGCAGCACCTGAATAGTGGGTGTCCGGGAGGCTCGTCCCATGAAGTCGTCGCCCACTGTACTGTCATAGCACTGCACGTGCCTGCCTGGGTGGGGATGGGGGTGGCAGGAAATGGATAGGGAAGACAATGACAGATAGATCTGTTATTCCAGAAGGCAGGAATAACAAGGATCCAAGACTCCTCCCAGAACTGCAAGAATACCCACCATGGATTGAGGCTCTGACTCTTGCCTTCGGTGTATGTTCCAGTGTCTTATCAGACTTTACTCACAGAACACCAACTCAAAGATAAAAATTGTTAATAATTTCAAGACAGTGATTGTAGAACATGAAACCCCAAGCACAGGGCTCTTGTAAGCATATGGGCCTATATGAAAAGTTCATGAAACTGGTCCTTTCCAGCCGTAAACCCTGTGTCAACCTCTTATCCCATCTCCTTGATCTCCTTCATGAGAGGCAACTACTTTCTGATAAGCCCATGTCTAATTCACTTCCATTTGATCCATGCTCCATTCTGTCAATAGACTGTTTTCTCTGGAACACAAGTCTGATTATGTTGTTCTTCCTCTTAAAATTCTTCAGTGGTTTTACCTTGTTTTCAGGATAAAACTGCATGGAGTTGCAGGAAACAGAAACCATGCTGCTCTTCTGGAGCAGAAAAGGCTTTTATCCAGGATGTTAGGTGCTTACAGATTAATTAAAAGGGCTGAAGGAGTGGTCTCTAGGCTGGGTCTCCAGGAATGGTTTCCAGATCAAGTCAACAGAACTTGCCCGCCCAAGGCACTGCTGCTTCAACCACAAACAAGAATGTGGAGAGTTCGAAGGCTACCACTCAGACTGTTGACTGGCAGATATATTGCCCTTCTTGGGTTCTTAGGATCAGGAAGTTACTACCTTCACCAAAACAGCTTCTGAATACCCACAAAGAGGTAGCAATTAGACTCCAGTAAAATGCGAGGTCTTCACCACCATGCGTCCCAAGAGACACAGCTAAAATTAGGAAAGAGGAAAGCATTTCTGCTTTCCAAATCTCATGGAAGAACATCTGACTGATGATGCCCATCTACTGCAAGGGAATCAGGGAGGTACATTTTTAGGTTTTCAGACACTGACATAGAGGAAGCCTTACTAGATGGAGGGTAGAACGGGACAAGGCAACTTCCTGTGTATATCTCAAATAGTCTCAGTTCCCACAAAGAACTAGAGGTTAGGTATGGTGAACATACGAAGGCCTCACTGCCATGATTGTGGCGTTATCCCAGTGTCGAATCTCTCGCTCTCTGTGGGTACTGAGACTGTTTTTTCCAGTCTTCTCTATCATCCTTCTCCCCTTACTCCCCCTGTTCATCCTTCTATCCAGCCATGCGGGCAACTTATGTTTCTCCAAGCTGGCTCCACTTCAGAGCTCCTCTACTTTTGCTAACAATCTCCCTGGATTCCCTTTCCCTTCATTTTCAATCTGTGGGACTCCTGTTTATTCTTCATGGCCCGCTTTAAATATCACCTCCTCTGAAGTTTTTAGTCGGAAGTGAGCATGTCTGACTCTCTCTCTCTATCCTTTAGTTATTTAGTGTGTGCCACTGCCACCAAGCCTATTCCCCTTGTGTTTCAGCGCTGTCATGGCCCCACCAGACTGAGAAGATGAAAAAAAATTGCCCTGTTCCTTTATATCCCTTCTGCCTAGCTCAGGGTCTAAAACAATAATATATAGCATGCAACATACAAACAACGTACTACAAAGATACACTGGCAAAATTAATCTGTTGAGCAGAGCTAGAATTTTCTCATATCAGACTTGCTCATAAAGTGAGGTAAACCCATATATACTAATAAACATACAAACAGGTTATGAATGCTGAATTCATTAGAGCAGAATGAAGTAATTACAGAGCAGTGAAGACAGTTGGTATCTCATAATAAGGGAATAATATAAAGTATAAAACCCCTCTCTTGCTTTCTTTTCTCAGAGGAGTCTAGTATATGGAACTCATCAAGCTTAAGTACCAAACAGAAGCAAGTCAAGTGCCTAACCTGTTACTCATATATCTCCCTCTTGTGGTAATTAGAGAGACTTCATTTTCTTTTACAGTAGTCATAATTAGAATGTAATAGAAACAAGGCACACTCCATTTTAAAAAAAACTGCAACATCCATGGGATTTGAAGTATACTGATCCAGCAGTTTTCAGCTACCTCTGTCTCCTTAAGATGTTGGTCGTGAGTAACAAAGACAAGAAGAATGTGCCACTGACCCTGGAACAGCATGAGTTTTAAATGCACAGGCCCGCTTATATACAGATGGTTTTCAACCAGAACCCAGAATACAAAACCCGCATATAAAGAAAGCTGAGCCAGGCTCGGTGGCTCAGCCTGTAATCCTGTGCCTTGGGAGGCTGAGGTGAGTGGATGGCCTGAACCCGTGGGTTAGAGACCCGCCTGGGCAACTTGGCAAGACCTCATCTCTACAATAAATCAAAAATCAGCCGGGCATGGTAGCGCGCGCCTGTAGTTCCGGCTACTTGGAAGGCGGAGGCGGAAGGACCGTCGGAGCCCAGCAGGTCGAGGCTGCGGTGGCCGGGAGCGGCCACTGCACTCCAGCCTGGGCGACAGAGTGAGACTCCAACTCAAAAAAAAAAAAAAAAGAAAGCTGAATTTGTTTAATGTGGATTCTGTAAAGCCTGTAGGCACAGATTTGGGTACATGGTGGTGGTCCTAGAACCAATACCACTGAGCAACAGCTGTAAATAAAATATTCTAGTGGGACCTTGCCCCTCAGTGACAGCTGGCTTGATTTCTCCCCTTTTTCCAGTAAAGAAACACATTTTAATACAGATGCAGGGGTACATGTCAAATATTTTATGATATGAAGATTCAGATAAAGCATTTTTCTTTCAGGAAGTAAGTTTCCTTCAGTGCTTTAACGACTCCCTTTGGAAATTAGGCCTTTTTTAAGCAGACTGTTACATTAAAGTTTCATCCAAAAGCAATGGCTGTTAGAATTGACCACAAGGATGTGGTGTTTTGGCAATGGTCAAGTTCACCATACTCCATGAAGCCATGTAGAACCACCTCTGCCAATTCAGGGTCTTCTTTCTCTGAACTTATCTACTGTACTTAAGATTTTCATTCAGAAACATGTATTGACTGCCTAACATGTCAAATATAGTTTCCAAGATAGGAATAAAATAAGCCAAGCTCTTGCCCTTGAGGGGCTTATAATCTATTAGAGGAGGTCAAGGATGTGCCTAGTAGCTATAATATAAGGAGAAGCATAGATAAAAGACGAAAGGCAGTAGTTACAGGGGAGGTAAGAGAGTCGTATGCAGGAGATTTTTAGAAATGTGCTTCTCCTACCTGAAGACTTTACTGGAATTTTGAAAGACCATTCTAAGTAATTCTGATATGCACATTCTTCCCCCTTCAAGAACCATGGAACTAGGAGGTGTTCCAAAAGACGTAAAGATGACTTCCTGGATGGGGGAGTCAGAATTTGGATGACTTTGAGAAGGAAGTAACAACAAGCTTAGTGTTGGGAAGTTCTATGAAACAGGAATGCAGTCTCCAATACCTATAAGGAGTCAGGCAGGTAAATAAGCAAAGCAGTCTAGGTTAAGTTGATGTTAGGGGCAAACTGGAAGACACTTGTTCCTTTGTATGTGGAACAGTCCCTTCCTTCCTCCAGCCAACTGTTCCGTACAGGAGAGCAAGACTTAACATAGCTACAGCTCCCATTTGTTCAAGAGATAGCCTACATTTGGATTTTTGTGTTGAGTTGGCAATTAATTCAAAACAGCCTAAAGAACTATGTAGCCCCACCATGCTCAGGCAGCATCAAACCGTGTGCAGGGTATATTTGGCCTGTAGGGTGTTGACCATGAGTTGAACACTCAGTGTTTCAGGGGCTGGAGTCCATGCACCAGTGTCCTTGCCTGCAAAGTGCCTACAGCACAGGGACAATGGCCAAGAACATAGATGATAATTGCACCACATTGCCATAGTCTCACAGGACTGTGAGAGGACAAAGGAGAGGAGACTCACTGCTGGGGGGGTAATGGAAAGCTTCCAAGAGGAGGTGACACACAGGATCCATCTAGAAGAACGAGTAGCCATTTTCCAGGTAGGCAGTTAGAAACAGGAACGGGAAAAAGGAACAGTACTTGTAAAGGCTCAGAAATATGAAAATATTTCTTTCCAAGAGATCATAAGCTCTACCAGGGCAATATACTTATTTGTTTCCTTTTAGTGCGATTCATTCAAGACTGAGCCTAGAAGACCCTCTATCAATAATTTTTGACAAATTGTGAGGCTCAAAGATATGAGATAAATTAACAGAGCAAAAAACTTTGCAGTTTTCTTTAGTGATCTGTCGGAATTACTACAATCTCTATAAATCCCAAACCCTTTGATGCACTTAGACGCACCATGATGGAACAACCTTTTACATTAGGAGAAAAGAATTTAGAAATCATTAAACTTCCTCCCCTAAACCACAGGCAGCTAACCTTCTACTGCTCACAGGCTGGTTATCTAGTAACGGGAGATTCATATTCTTTGCAGTTCTCTCTCTTTCCTTTTCTGTGGCTTTCAGTCTTGGTCTCTAATCATATTGTCTCCATCAGAAAGCCAGTTAGGAGCCAGACGTCCAGCACAGCCACTTGGCCACACACTAGCAGTTTTGAGATACGAGCTGGAAGATGGCCTATCAGACTCATTGGTGACTTCTGCCTTTCCTGAGATTTTAGCCACCATACTCTTCTGGTCCCCCATTACTACAGATGCACTGAATCAGCTAAACATCTCACACCGCCTTTCTCATAAAGGGACATTGAGTCACAATTCCCTTTGCCACAGAAGCTAGGACTTCTGAGCAGAAACACAATTTCTTTATGGAGGCTGTAGACAACTGCTACCAGTTCCCATGAGGACCGATGTGGCTAAACACTTTCTAAGAGAAGTGGATGTGATTTCAAACGATGCTTGTCTTCAAGCAACAGGGTCCAGAAATTCATACCATGTTGTGTTATGAGCAAGAAGTGGAAACTGGAAAACGTGTCACCAAGCAATGTACTGTAGAGAGCGATCCCCGGCCTTTTTGGCATCAGGGACCAGTTTTGTGGACGACAGTTTTTCCACAGAGAGGGAGGGGACTCATCTGGCACTGGATTCCATAAGAAGCCCCCAGACCCCTCACAAGCACGGTGCACAGTAGGGTCCCAGCTCCTATGCGCATCTGATGCTGCCACCGCTGACCTACAGGAAAGCCGAGTTTTGCCCCCGCTGTGCGGTCCGGTTCCTAACAGGTCACGAAGGGCCCTGGTCCTGAGCCCGGGGCTTGGGGACCCCTGCTACAGAGAAACAGGGAGGAGGAGTACCAAAGCATAAGAAGCGAAAATATTTTCTACCTCCGTTTTCCACGGCTTGAAGTCTATCAGGGTTAAGGGCGCAGAAGGAAAACATTTCTTTCCCAAACTATCTATTTCTTGGCTCATAAATCTCATTCAGTGAAAACATTTCTCTCTTTCTATTCCCTCCCCAGTCCCCAATTTATACAGTCCTCTGAAGTTTTCCTCAACATCATTTACTAAATATATCATCATATACTCTTTCCCTGAGGCAATCATTTCAAGAGACACCTTCTCTCAATCTGGGAATTTCTCAAATAAATCACCCCATTTGGACTTTCTTCCCTCAATATATTTAATGTTGTAAACACATTTTGAAGGTTATAAAAGCTAAAATTCTGCTTTGAAATGTCAACATCTTTGGGATACAGGCTTAAGGTGCAGAATGACTCCTAAGGGCAAAGTCAATCACCTCTGGTTTGTTGAGTCTCCAGAACTATTTTACAAGTGTTTTTGCTAAAATAATAACCCTCCCCCCAAAGAAAAAGCTGCGCCAAGCACTTTTTCCCTTCATGTGGTTTTGGAGGAGAATTCAGTCCATACATTTCTGTCTTATTTAAACTTAGATCATTACAAGGCTTCAGCACTCCTGGTGCCACAGCCAATACCCTTGGCTATCTGTGTAAATATAAATCAATACTGAAGAGTGAGAACTTGTATGAAACGCAAATTCCCACATGTGAGGCAAGGTTAGGTTGTAAAACCGACATCTCCCTATTTTTTTTACTTGTTTTTGCCTGGCAAATTGTAGCCTGTGAGTCAAATGTGACCAGTCCCTGACCTGTTTTATATGGCCCGTGAGCTAAGAATTCTTTTTGTATTTTTAAGGGTTATTAAATAAATACAAAACATACAAAAATCATATGTGACATCGAATGCATCATTTTAGTAACCATCTGATACTTTACAGAAAAAAATACATTGACCTCTGACTAGGCTCATAGACACCCCTCTGTTGCTGAGGTCCTTATCCAGTTTCTAAACACAGTGAACATCTATCTGTCTTTGCTTAGACAAGTTACAATGTAAACAAGACACAAAAACAAGAGAAATCTGTCTAGCATTTGCTTTTGTGATTCGTTGGGCGTATTGTCTTCGTTTAGGGTCACCCAGAAGCATAGAATCAAACCAGGAGGTGAAGATTCAAGTGTAAGAGGCTTATTTGGGAGACAATCCCAGAAAACACTGTTTGGGAAGAAGGAAGTGAGACAGGACAGCAAGGTAGCCAACGAAGGGTGTTTCGTCAAGCAAGTTTTCTACTGTAGATAAATGAACCTTAAGCCTTCAGGAAAACTCCAGCTTGGATAGGACGGGCCTCTCAGATTTACTCCACATGTGAGGTGAAGGAGTTAGGGCACGGACACATCGACTTTCATCAGGCCTTAGTTGAGGACTGCATCCAGAGTCTTGGTGATATTCCAGAGTGTCTAGCTTGCTGGTCAGCTTGAGGCCAGCAAAGTGGCCGCCAGTCATCAGAGAAAGCCTTCAGTAAGTGGTAGTTGACTGAAGATATGGTTGGAAGAGTTAGGGGTGGAGCACTGACAACACCTGCTACACTTCACTCCTTGCAAAGCTTCACTTTTCACTCAACTCCAGACTCACTGCTTCTCCAAGGTGGTTGCAATCGCTGCCACAAGCAGAATTAAAACTCGAGGGTGAGTGGGAGAAACCAAAGGCTCTACTTCCACAGATTACATTTTCGTCTCTTCCTTCTACCGTGCATAACAGATCCCCCTCGCCCTTGGCCAAGCACTGTTGGTAACTGAGATTGTGTTTAGCCCCGAGAGGCCCAGCCGCCTTGACAGACTGTGGTTGCTGCGCCTGCTTGCCCGCTCACAATGAACACTGAGCTTGAAAACTCCTAGAGGCAGCCCATTGAATCCCTCGAGCGCCAGGCAAATTCCTCTCTGCCCCACGACGGAGCAGCAAGCTTATCTCTGCACGGCTAATAAGGGACATCGATCCTTGACAGTACAGTATAGTAACTCATTCTCGGCCTTCTTGTCCACAATGTTCAGGCTGCGATGATAGCTTTAGGATTAGTGGAACTATTAATATGTCCCCCAGGAGAAATATCATCCACCTACTTTCACTGGAGACTAGGACCTCTAGTTCAGTAGAGATTAAATCTGTCGGGGTGGGACGCTCCAAATTCCCTATATAGGTCACTGGGCATGATAGAAAGAGAGCCATTCCTTCTCCCACATCTTGTTATCCAGACCCATGTTCTCTAATTATCAAGGACACAGCACCACACAATAGGTATTAGTTCAAAATGTATATCACACGATGAAAGATAATAGCCCAACTCCGAAGGGTCTATTCGCTAAGCTGGCTCTTCATCTGTGCTTTAAGAGGCCATTTCAATAATTCCATGTGGCAGGACCTCCTGACTAAGGCAGTCTATTTTAAGATTTCATGATGGAGAGGTGCTCATTGTCACATCTTTTTCTCTAAAGAATGGGTTGCTTGATCTAGGGTGATTCAGGCTTCTGTAATAATAAATCAAACGTTTGGCATATGATCACTCTGGTTCTTCAAACAGAGGTGCCAACCAAGCCAGTGTGGGCAGGAAAGGAAAAACCCATACCTAGAATATGTATGAATACAAAAAAGAATACATTTCTGCCCTCTCCAGGTGGAAGAGGTCCAATGTAACCAACTTGCCACAAAGTGACTAACTGATTTTCTCAAAGAAATAGTAGTATGCTGACAGCCCAGCATTGGTCTCTACTGCTGACATTTCAAACAGTCTGTGGTGGCAGGTGGATGAGCTTTGGTGAGGAGGGTGGACAGCCTTCCTCTCTGCCACCAGGGTTACTTTAGTCAGAAGCTAATTGACAAGTATTAGCTTGACAGGCCAAAGATAAAACCTTGCAGGCCTTTACTGGATAAGTTGCTCATTTTACCTGATTGGATAGTGTCTCCTCTATGGTAGGTTCTCTGGTGGACATACCTGCAAAACACAAAAGCGTGTCCACTTTGTGCCCACTCCCATAGAACTCCCTACCCATTTCTTCTCTACGTCTTTTTGTGTTCCATCTTCTAATCTGACAGTCTGTCAGGTTCCTGACCAAGCTCTAAAGCCCGACGGCACTTCCCAGGAGTTTAAGTGTATCTTTTTCTTCAGGCCGCGTCTCCCCATTCACCAAGATGGTGGTAAGGGGTATCGCCCAAAAGTCTGCCCAGAGGGAGGATTTTCCCTCCTTACTGTCTTCCGGGGCCAGCCCTCACTGTGGCTATTATGCAACAACAGCTTATACCAACTCGATTCTTCTGTGGCCTAGGCCTGGATGCTTTCTTCCTCCACCAGCTGGTCATTGTGAACCCCCTGAAGCCACAGGCATGAGCTAGAGACAAGGCATCAGTACATCAGGGGTGGGTGGCATGGGAGTCTGGGCAACCTGTTCGCTCAGCTGTGCCCTCGGGGCCCGCTCAGGCCTGATCTTGAATACGCTATTTCCATCACACAATGGACGGCGACTGTGTTCGCCCAGCATTGTCACTCAATGGGTCTGACAGTATCCAACTTACCAAGAGCAGTTCCAATTGCATAATCACTCAGTGTCCTCCGTGAGATGCCAGGAAATGCGTCTCAAACAATGAATTTTTTTTTCTTTCTTTTCTTTCTTTCTTTTTTTTTGCTGCAGATGGCATGGCTTTGCTCCAGGGCTCTGTTCTATGACACTCCTTGTGGGGCTTGCCAGAGACCCTGTCACAGATACTGCCCATAACTTGGGATCTGCTGAGTCCTATGGCCCGATCAGCTGCACTGAGCTTGCGTGGAACATGGAGGCTGCTGTAGAAACCTCTCAATTCACACGGCATTCAAACCCAGTAGCCTTTGGAGTCACATGATAAATGATTTGGAACAATATTCCCAGACGTGGCCTGTGCTCGCTCCAAAATTTGCCTAGCAAGCATATGCCTATTTCTCAGTGGCAGGATACCAAAGAAGCGATCTCATAACATATATCCAGACCCCTGAAGCCCTAAAAACTTGCCCTCTTTGGCAAGCCCCCGAATTTAGTAGGA
Source organism: Carlito syrichta (assembly GCF_000164805.1). Classification (NCBI taxonomy): domain Eukaryota; kingdom Metazoa; phylum Chordata; class Mammalia; order Primates; family Tarsiidae; genus Carlito; species Carlito syrichta. The sequence continues at coordinate 84,644 of NW_007102226.1, read as the reverse complement.
CTTATCTCCCACCCAACAATGGGCGCATGTCTTACCAAGGCATCCAGAACACTTGCCACATCCTGTTGCCCAGCTTCAATGGACACAATACTCTAGTGATGAAATTAACAAGATACTACAGTATTAAAATGCCAACAATAATATGCTCTAAATTTTGATATAAATCTCCATTACCAAATTCTTAAGGAGCACAGTCTAGAAATTAAATTCCCATGCAAGTTAAAGTGCCAAGTAATTAAAGTCTCAAATGACGTTATTTGGTTCTTGTGAATTAAAAGTCCTGAGAAACGGAAGTCCAGATTTTTTTCTTCCTAATTTCTTCTTCTGATCATTTCTGTTTCTGAGGATTTCTTGATGTCTGGATGGAATTAGGAGTCCTTTAGCAGTGATAGCACAATGGACTCTCACTGGATTAGAGGTAGTGTCTTTGGGAAACTATAATTTAACTACTCAAGTTAAATTAATTCAATTCCAGGTCTTTATTGTGCCTGAATTCTTAAAGTTCGATTACTTAGGCTGTGCACTTGGCTTGCATCTAATCCTATGCTCCTGTGCTCCTAATCTCCATGCACTCTTCACTGGATTTTTTCTTGCCAAGGTGCTGGTCAACCTATACAAGATGTCTAGGATGCATGATCCATGAGCTTCAGCTCATCTGGACTTTAAATTCATTAAGAGGTTAATTTAGGGGCACTACACATTTGGCACTGCATATTTACCACATCCAAACAGGAAAATATATTGTCTTTTCCCTCCGAGGATAACGCAGTTTTCTTTAAGCAGCAGCAACCACTGTTGCCAGATGTTATTGGAGGAAGCTTTCTTTTCCATCTGGTATATTTAAAGGCTCCTAATGTCCGTTTCCCCTTTGCAGTCCCAGTTTATGGCACCCCAGGATTGGGTTGAATTTAGATTTTATCTAGCGACGTAGCATCCAAATTCTGTGAGCAGTCATTTTTCAGTGCTATAACACAGTGGCTTTTTTAAATCCAACTCTTAATAAAAAATGTTGAGGCCTGAGAAACAGTCTCTCAGGTAATGTGTTCCTTCATTCATAATTAACTACCCTAGAGTCAACTTGGAACAAAATGGTAGTTGATCACTTCTGAGCATGAATACAAACCCCTTGAATCCAGCTGCTTCCCTAAAGGACTCCTAACTCCACCCAGACATCGAGAAATCCTCGGAAACAGAATTGATCAGAAGAAGAAATTGGGAAGAAAAAAATCCGGACTTCTGCTTCTTAGGACTTTTAATTCCCTCAACCCTTAATTCAGAATGGAATTTGGGGCAGCACGTCTAGACATAGGCACTAACAATTTGAATTGAATCTCTTCGGTATCCTATAGTATATCCAGAACTCAACCGACTTCCACTTTACAAATATTGTAAAGAAAATACTATGCTTCTTCCAATGCCTAAAAAGTCTGTATTTGGAAAGACACTTCTACTCTTGGTCTCAGCTACACCTGGATGGTTCATATTCAAGTGACACCTGTGTCCTGAGGCCACCCAGGTCTGCTAAAAACATCTTCTCACGTGGGCAGCTGCTTAGCTTACAAATGGCATGTATGCTTTCCATGGGAAGTTTCACGTCTGGGAGGAAAAATCTGAGCAGTGAGTGTCCATTTTCTCTACCTGAAATTGCTAGTCACATAAGTCAGCCCTTCTCCCCCAAACCAAGAGAGAAATCAGTGAGGTTACTGAAGAGAGTCCAGTAAGATTAAAAAGAAGGAAGTGAGTCTATGATTGGAGAATACACATTTTCTTCTGTAAGTGACTAGGAAGATTCTTGAACATAATAGTAGAAAATTCGGTTTTACTTGTGCTTGAAGATTTAAAGACCATGACAGGAAAAAAAAAAAAAAAGAATCCCCATGCTCAAGAAAAAATTTAAGAAAAAACACATGGATTATGTTAACATCTATAGGAAGTTATAACGTATCTTGTCTCTAAATCACATACACACATACGTTCCACCCCCAACAGCTGTTATGAATTCAACTAGATTTTTAAGGCAGTCAAAAAGAAGGAGAAAAAAAGTAAAAGGACAACAGTCAGGCCTCCCTTCTTTATTTGAAACAGGCGAAGCTCTGGAAACCAGAACTGATGAAGAAAAGCTTCCTCCAATAAATTACGATGTCCACGATCAACCGTATTTTATCAGCTTATAGATCCCCCTTTGTTGCACAGAAAGTGAAGGTATTAATAGCATCTCGATCTGCCTAACAAAGCTGAGCAAAACTCAAATCGGCCACATGAATGAGCCACATGTGTTCCCTGACGTGGCTCTTTCCCTTGCAAAGGATGTGTTTGTTTTCTTCATGTGTTGCTTGGTCAGGTGGGTGTTGCTGAATTTCCAGCTTGGCTTGCCCATGAGCCTGAACCAGCAAGAACTTCCAAGTCATTTCCAAACACAAAATCTTTTCGCCACCATGATTTTCACAGTGGATCCTCAACTCGATTTTTCTAACATTCTGTCTCTTCTTCTCTTTCTTTCAAGCAGAACTGAGACCGGATTATCTGTTTGGGGAGCTTCTGTGCAAAGTACTGCCTCGTTGATTCCTGAATTTCACTGGCTACCACCTCAATTTTTCATTTGTCTCCTTCCTTCAAGTATAAATGTAATAAGAATAATAGCAAAGGTAACTAAAATGTAGCGGGCATCGACTAGATGCCGGACATTGTGCTAAGCCTCACCTGTTTTGGACAAAGAAGGAAGGCCTGATTGCTGTGCTTGACTTTCCCTCCTTCCTTTTGATTGCATTAAATGACCTCATCCAATCCTCACAACACTTCCAAGGGAGGCAGAATTTTTACCTGGTAGAAGAGGAAAGTGTGACAAGTATCAATAACTAGGGAGTCGCACATGCATGTGTGTGCGCGTGTGTACACACCATATTTACCAAGATTTAGGATAGGTCTGCAGAGACCTTGCTAAGAGTCACTGGTATTTCTTTCTTTGTCCCAGGAAAAGCCTCACAAGCTGATAATTTAAGTTCACGCAGCCACCTGACATGCTTCTTTACTTGGACTAGAGATGATACCTGACTAAATCCTCACAATGAGTCCACATTATAGGAATCATCCTTCTCATATTATGCAGAGGAAAATGCAGTTTCAAAAGCTGACTGCAGTTTGAACCAGTGGTTTAAGAGGACAGTGGAATTCTTCTTGAGGAAAAAATTGTTCTTTTGCTTGGGAGACCACGTGTATGAAATGTACAGTCATAGCCTAGTCCGGATTGAGAATAATGAGGAAAAAAAAGAATAAATTCTTGTGTTCTTTCTAAGAAAATAGCATGTATTTCTCATTGAAAGAGTAAAAGGGGAATTTCGTTTAATTTTGGTTTGGCCTGTCTGCTTTGAAGGGGTGGGAGTACAGGCCTGGGAGAAGTGAAAAGCCAGGGATGGATCCTCAGGAGAGGATGGGCCCCAGAGACAAGGAAGCAAGCAGCACGGAAGGAAGTTTTCAGCATGCAATTTCTTGTGGGAGGAATAATTGACGAACTGGTGAAACAATGAAGATTGATATTCACTTGGAAATGCTTCCAGTTAAGTGTGATAATTCCTCTCTATATTCCCCATGTATGCAGTAAAAGAAGCATGTCACATATAAAAATTCTTGACTGAGGTCTTAGTCATATTTTGAACATGATGATAATCAGGCTTGTTCATGCTTTGGACAAAGTGGTGAAGAGAGATCATGGTAGCCAGGATTGGTAAGTACTCAAGGGAACCCAGAGAGCATAAATAGAATAAAATTTGACAGACAATAAAAAAGAAATGTAAGAATCCACCCAATTTCCAACTAGAGGGCCCTTAAAAATGTCAAAGAGATCTCTGGACCTTCCACATCAGATAAGATGAGGGATCATTAGTCTTTTTGTATATTGAACACAAACAACACTTGAAGCTAGAGATCTGTTATGTTTTCAGCTTATACTCATTCACAAACAAGGAAATTGAGGCTCAAAGAGCTTAAAGAACTAGATATATCATATCCGATAAATGATAGGGTCTGAATCTTCTAATTCCAAATCCAGGACTCTTTCCAATGCCTTGCCTCTCTATCAATCACATAATGAATGTGAAATAATTTTATATCCTGTGACTCTATATCCCAATGTAAAAACTTTTTATTAGAATAACAGAAAGAGTTAGACACTAGTATAAATCAATAATGAAATTTCTGTGGAAATATCTTCATTCTATTGAAAACCTTTTAGTCAGTAGCCTAACTTTAGAAGAAATGCAAAAATTCTCAAGAGAATATGTTTTTTAGAAAATATTTGCAAACATATTTAGCCAGAAAAACAGTTTTTTGTAAAATAAATTACAGTGGATAATTATATTGATAGGAGTCAGAGCTAACCAAAAGTTTGGAATACAACTTTAGCTTTTAAAATAAAATGATTGATACATCTTGATTCATGAAATCAAGCATATGAGATAGTTTATTAAATGGCAGCTAGGATTAGGGGCTGCAAGTAGGTTTATGCTGTGTCAGAGCTGGGCCCAAAGGAATTAAAATAGAGGTTTAGTCAACCCAACAGCAAAAGTTTGTACTGTGCTCCAATCATACTGTTTTAAATTGACTAGGGAAAGAAAATTATGTCTTAGTAACTCTTGGATGAACAGCTAGTATACAGAAATGGAAAAAGTCTGAAGAAAAAGTTTCATTTTCCAAAGCTATACCAAAGATCTCTTGGTATCCATTGTAATTCCGGATATATTGTTAGTACAGTGATTAAAAGTATTTTTACTCTCTTCCAAAAAGTTCTATTAAAAAGAGACTTCAAACTTGACATTTCAGGTAAGTCGAATCATTGCAAGATTTTTTTTTCTTTAGCCATAAGGTAGGTCAACTAGCCTCATGACGATAATTTTGTCTCCTCCTCCTGGTTCATCTGATTTCACCCCTCAGATTTTACATGATTTAATTTCACCTTCTCGATGGCAACAATTCATTCTACAAGTATTTACTGAGAGCCCACCATTTGAAGCAACTTCTGCCTCAAAACATTTTCTCTACATTTTCATTGTGAACAATTCTCCTTGGTCCTCTACTCATGACCCCGGCCTCATGCTGTGTTTCCCACATTCCTATATGCTGCTTTTTCTTATAGTAATTACTGAGAAAGAGCGCTTCTCCAACAAGTGGGAGTTAGTTTAAAATTCAGCAGTTTTTATCTTACCCCAGCTATACATGTTATCTTGTCTTTGTTGACAGCTTTTTATTAAATGAGAACATCTTGGACCTTGGAGGTTAGTTAGTCTAATAAGTTAATTTTATATGCAAGGAAACTATGGTCTGGAGAAATTAGAGAGGCTTTCCCAAGGTTACACAGCTAGTGGGTGACCAGCATCCTTGACTGCATGAATTTTGGGCCAAAAAATTTTTTATTACTTTCTTTTTTTCCCCTCCGAGCCAGAGTCTTACTTTGTCGCCAAGGCTGGAGTACAGTGGCACAATCATGGCCACTGCACCTCAACCTGCTGGGCGCTGGTGATTCTTCTGCCTCAGCCTTCCAAGTAACTGGAACTACAGGAGTGCACCACCATGCTAATTTTTCTTGATTTACTGTAAAGACAAGGTCTCGTCTAGTTGCCCAAGCTGGTCTCGAAACCTGGGCTCAGGCAATCCTGTCGCCTCCACCTCCCAAAGTTCTGGGATGACAGGCGTGAGCCACCGCACCTGACAATTTTTTATTGGGTCAATGTGGGTCAAATCATGCTCACCCTGGTCAACCTTAGTTCTTGAACTAGTTACCACCTCTCCCCTATTGTATAAAATTCCCTGTTGCTATATAATAAAGAGAATGCATATTAGAGAGACGATAACAATGCCTTTTTAATAGGATTTCCAAAAAAAGGTAGATGTTGGATAATTTCAATAGAGGAGAGTCTGCAATATATGCAGGTAAATATGCAAAAGAGTGAGAGAAAAAGTTGTAATGATAGGATGGGTCCTCCCTATCAAGAGATTTGAGCATCGATGTGAAATAATTAATCATTTCATCAGCTGGGATTATTGAAAGTTTTTTTTTAAACAAGAAAGAGTTAATAATCATAGAATTACTTTAGAAAGATTTGTTTGGGCACCGTTTTTGGAATGTCTTACAGTGAAAAGAAATCATCTAGTTTCCCAGTGTATCAGATTGAACGCACTGAAGCCCTAAATTTGAGGGAGTCGACAGGAAGAAAAGAAAAACACAGTAATAGAAACATCAGGGAGGTAGTATCCCCTCAGGAATACTTAGACCTGGGTCCTATCCCGAGGACCCAACTAACTCAGAGCCATTGGACTTGGAATTCGGCCCCTCTGAACTGCTGTTGCTGCATCCAGAACAAGAGGAAACAGAAGCAAACCCTCTTGGAGTTTTCCTCTAGCTTTTCCGGTCTATCTTCTCAGGGATTTGTGAGTGACTTGATGTAAGAGGGAAGTAAAGGCAAAGTTGAAAATCATGCAAAATCTGCGAAGGCAGGAGTAGGAATTGGCCAGAAGGTGCTGGGAAGAGAGATAATGAGTTTAGTTTCAAAATTCTGGGGCATTATACAGAGACTTACAGCAGGTAGTTAGAATTCAGGTCGAGAGTTAGAGAAGTGAGAATTGAATCAATGGGAGCTTGTCAGGGAGAAAGTGAAGGATTAGAGGGAGATGGGAAGAGGCCAAATAAAAAACTTCGGGTGGCATCTACATCCTCTGAGCAAACATGGACCAGAAGCCAAGAAAGATGACTGAGCGAGCAGAGAAGCAGAAAGCCCACCCAAGTAGCAGTAGCCATCAATGAGCACTCCAGGATGAGGTCACAAGGTAAAGCCAGTGGTATACAACACAAAGATAGAGCAGAGTGAAGAGTGAGGAGAAGCCTGTCTTATTAGGTGATTGAGGGTATCTGGTGACATCTAGACCCCTCTCCTGTGTATAGCAGCTTTTAGATTTTCTTCTTTCATTGCTGTTATGGACTGAAATTTTTTCCCTAAAGTTCATATGTTGACTCTCTAGCCCCCGCTGTGATGGTATTTGGAGATGGGACCCTTGGGAGGTAATTAGGATTAAATGAGGCCATAAGGACAGGGCCCTAGTTCGATGGGAACAGTGTCCTTAAGAGAAGAAAAAGCACAACAAAGTTCTTTTTCTCATTCCATGCATTCACAGAGACAAAGTCATATGTGGACACAGAAAAAGGTGGCCACCTGCAAACCAGAAAGAGAGCCCTCACTATAAACCTACAATAATGGCGCCTTGAACTTAGACGTGTAGCCTCCAGAACTGCAAAAAAAATTAAAAGTTTCAGCTGGGCTCGGTGGCTCAGCCTGTAATCCCGTGCCTTTGGGAGCCTGAGGTGAGTGGATTGCCTGAGCCTGCGGGGTCGAGACCCGCCTGGGCAGGCGAGACCTCATCTCTACAATAAATCAAAAAATCAGCCGGGCATGGTAGCGCACGCCTGTAATTCCGGCTACCCGGAAGGCTGAGGCGGAAGGATGGCCGGATCCCAGCAGGTCGAGGCTGCAGTGGCCGGGAGCGGCCACTGCACTCCGGTCTGGGCAACCGAGTGAAACTCCAACTCAAAAAAAAAAGTTTCTATTGTTTAAGGCACCCAGTCTGTGATATTTTTTAATGACACTCAAAAGACTAGTATAATCACCAATAAAGCAACCAAGTTTGATTGACTAGTCCTAGAAAATGGCCCCCTCAGGAATGCTTAGACCTGGGCCCTATCCCTGGGACCTAACTAACACCAAACCACTGGATTCAGAATTCGGCCTCTCTGTGCTTCCGTTGCAGCCTCCAGAGCAAGAGGATCCTGAAGTAAGCCCTCCTAGAGGTTTCTTCTAACTTTCCTAGTCTGTTTTCCCAAGAAGTAATTTCAGCATTGGAAGGTTGGTAGACGGTGTCAAGCCCCCAAATGGCGGCCACATCAACTCCATTGCCAGAGGTAGGCATGCAGAGACTTTACCCAAAGCATATTTCAAATACCTTTCTGGCACAAAGATTCTGTGTTGTTCGATAAGGTTGTTGGCAGCTTCTGCAAGGGTATAGTCAAGAAAAGCCCTGGCAGGAAAGAAGTGTCATTCAGAGAAAACACCATTGATTTTTAAAAAGTGAATTGCAGCCTTCTCCTCCCTTTCCTTTATAAACTGTGATCAGGCTGTACTTTGCTCGAGTTTACAATAATGATACCTTTATACTCTGCGCTGTGTATTCTGAAGAGTGGGCTCCAAAGTGCTTCACCAGCTCATAGAACAGAGTCCTTTCCTAGCAGGGTGTACAGTCAGGCCCTCTCTGTTTGCCCCTCCTTCATGTTTAGTTAACCAGCAGGAATTCTTTTGAGGGCCTGGGGGCTAGGGAGAGAGCTCTAAAGAAGCACATCTCCACTGACACAAAATCAAGAAGGATCCACGGAAAGGAGAGAAAAAAAGGGCACTCCCATTGACCAAAGGTCTAAAGGGCACCCCCTGCCACATCTGATATTTTCACCTGGGTTTATTCATTCTAACTTTATTCCACACAAATGGCCACTAAAATACTCTATAAGCAAAGTTAACAGGCTCCGATGAGTCCCCCTCTGCCAGGCTTTTGCCAATTTTACTTATGCTGACCCTGTAGCCTCTGTACCTAAGGAAAAGGAAATCACCATTTTGCAAGGGGCCAAGAGAGTCATGGTGAGCAAAATGGCAGCACTTCCCAACCAGGAGCTGCTGCGTCAGGCTTGCTCTTCTCTCCTAGATGAGGAGCAGAGAGGCAGAGGAAGAGCACGGAGTGATGTCAAAGTCAGATCGAGTTTCCAGGACAGAAAAGAGAGGGTGCAAATTCTGACGACCACAGAATTGCTCCAAGAGTCAACGCTATTCTCTAGTTCTGGATTCTTTCGAGTTTCACACATTGCCACCCCTCTGGAGACCTCTTAGATGTTCCAGGGCACTCAGACTTGTATGTGATTCAAACTCATCTTCAGTGAATATAAAGATGTTTCCCGTCTTTGTATACAACTTCAAAGCATTTTCAAGGGCTTGTCTCATCTTATTTACATGAGTATGTGATGTTCATTTTCCCATTTTATACATAAGGAAAATGAAGTATAAAAAAAGCTAAATAATTTCATCTAAATCCATAAAATATTAGTAGATAATTCTCAGGAGGAACCCAATTGTATACAAAAATTTCAATCCAATGAAATTTTAAGTATTTTTTTGAAGTTTAATGTACATACAGAAAAGCAAAAAAAAAAAAAAGAAAATGGAAAGATGACAAGCACAAGGAATTTTACAAATAAACATACATCAGTGTAGCCAGTCCACTGATTAAGAAACAAAACATTACCAGCATTTCAGAAGTTTTTCTAGCTTCCCTTCCATTCACCATTTATAGGACTCAACACTAAGGAAATATTCAGGAAAAGAGAGCATGACTTATAACCTGAGATGTTTATTGTGAAGTTATTAAATATAGTGAAAAAATTGTTCTTAAGGAATGGTTAAATAAATCATGGCATAGTTATAGACCAGAATAATATTCACATGTAGACTCCAATTAAAATATAGAAAATGGAAAGAGTTCTCACTCTAACAACAACAAGCTAGATAAACTACAAAGTCATCGTTTTTTAAAAACCTGTCAGAGATACAAAATTAGAAAAAAACTTAAATGAACCAGATTTCAGAAAGAGATAGCATTTTTTAGACAGAGATAAGACATAGCTGCTTTCATCTTTGGCAGAGAGGTAGGCAGAAAAGGAAGCCATCTTGAATGGGAGTAAGGAGAAATCATCTGTATTTTTTTACATACTTTTTAATAGCTGCATGTGAACTATATTTAAAAAATTAAAATCCTGAGGAGTTCCAGTCACAGAGTGAGTTCATAACCAACTACTAACTCTTTTCTACTAACCTTCCCAAAGTAAAACATTTAGTATACGGATGGATGAGGGTAAACAAGAGAACTGAGAGAAATCCTCCATGAAGCATGTGGGAAGTTCCTCAAGTCCAAAACAGCGCCTTACTGAAGACTAGGGCCAAGGAGGAGAACTGGCAGAAACACTTCAAGTTGCTCAAGTGGGCTATCCAAGGCCTCACCTAGTACACTGACGCTGTCCTCTTAAACCTAGAGACAAGAAAGAAAAGGGGAGAAAAGAGAGAGCTCCCAACATTCAGAAAGCCAGAAAAAGAACTAGAGAGCAAAGCAAACTCTCTAGTGACCCAAAAATCTAGCATCAAGTCAGTACTGCAGAGAAACCAATCACCATTCAGAAAACTGGGGACTGTCTTTTAAAGCAGAGATAAATCTCAAGAATTTCACAATACTCAGATCTCATAATCTACTAATGGGAAAGCCCTAATCCTGTCCTCAAAACATTTGAAGTAAATGAGAAACTGAACATAACTAAAGTTGCAACAAAGCCCAGCACAACTTGCACACTACTGAGTAGATTGCCACACTAGAGATCTCAGACCTGACAGAAGGAGGATGATATGTCTTTTTCTGAATATTATTTAATTCAGTCTCCCTATTGTTTTTTGTTTTTGTTTTTGTTTTTTTTCCACACAATCTCTAGCATACAATCAAGCGTTAGAAGTCACATGAAGAAGAAAATGTGATCTGTGGTCAAGAGAAAAAATACTCAATAAAAGCAGGCCCCCAAATTATTCAAATTTGAAATTATAATAAAAGAACTTTAAAATAAATAATATAAATAATAAAGAGTCTTGTGGAAAAATATATTAAAAGATGGAAACCTCAGCAGGGAAATGGAGATTATATACAGAACCAATAAAAGCTTCAGAAATAAAAAAGTATAAAACAGAAATGAAAACTTATTCTAAGGGCTAAATAGCTGATATACCACAGGAGAGGAATCAGTGTACTAGAATACAGGTCAATAGAAATCTTTCAAACTGAAATACAAAACAAATAAATAAATAAAGTAAAAAAATAGACTGAGCATCTGACATCTGTCAGACAATCAAACCATCTAACTAGCATAAGGATAATTGTATACTATACAGAAAATCACACAGGCTTTACAAAGAATATGCAACAAAAACTCACTGCATGATTCTGAAACTTCTCTCCACATCTAGGGCTATGAATGAAAAATTGAAAAAGAGGAAGATGGGACAGTTACTTTGGATACTCTTTTCTTTTCTTTTTTTGAAAGGATAATGCCATGTGCTCACATCCTCTCCCAGTATAAGAGGTGGATACAAGGAAGTGTTGCATCCTAACCTCAAGTCTCATTCAAGGGGCTTCACCAAAATCACACAGAAGGCTTTTTTAAGAAAAAGCTGATAGGCTGTAGTTCCTGCTACTTCCAGCTAAAGACATAGTATAAGAAATGTCTGCCCCTACCTCAAGGAATAGAGGCCCTCTAATTTGACGTACATAGTGAACCTGCTCCTGACATCTGCCTGGAAATCCAAAGGACCAACAATGGGCTGCCTAGCTGCTTTGTTGGGGCTGGCTGGGCATCTTGTACTCCTGGGATGAATAACATTTAGTATACGGATGGATGAGGGTAGACAAGAGAACTGAGAGAAATCTTCCATGAAGCATGTGGGAAATTCCTCAAATCCAAAACAGTGCCTTACTGAAGTGTCCCACAAGAGGTGCAAAGAGGGTTGTTAGCATAATTGCTATGGCAACATTGGATAGTTGTTTAGAATATTCCAGAAAAAGATGTCTTCCTTTAAAGCAGGTGAAGTCTGTGCCTGTCCAATTTGGAGTGTGTGTGTATATCATTCAGCAGGATTGGTTGCCATTTCTAGTGGGCTCTCTCAGGTTGTAGCAGACAAGCTGAGCTGCCTATAAGTGACACTAGGCAAGCTACAAGACAAAAAATCATCTGTGACATCAGAGGAGAGTAGCAATCATCTTTGAGGTTCTTTTTTTTATCCAGCAGATATATATTGGGGTCCTGCTCCCTATGAGGCACAGTGCTAAACATTTTGGAGGCACATGGACATGCATATTATTCTCAACCAGCAAAATGATACAAGATCAAACGTAACCATTACCATGAAGTAAATATCGTGATCTGTGGTTAGTTAGGACGAAAAGAGACTCTTCAGCTGAGGCCGTTTTAGACGTGTGGTGGTGGTTGGCTGAGGGACAAGATGGGGAACTTGGTGGAAATCAGGAAAAGCTCAATAGAAACTTTGGTGTTTGATCTCCACTGGAAGACTGAGAGGGTCACAAGAATGCAGTGGACAAGCAAAAAGGTATTCCCAGCAAAAGGCAGAGGGAAGCAATCCGGTGTCTTGGAGACAGAACGAGATGTGAAATCAGACATATCAAACTTCAGATCCCTACACGACCACTTCACACTCCATGACCTGAACAAAGTATCTTACTCCCCTCGACCTGAATGTCTTCATCGGCAGCACGGGAGTGACAGCCCTCATTCTCAGGCCTCGCACGTAAGCACCCAGGCATGGCCGTTGCGGTTGCTGTGAGTCCTGAACACCGTCATAGTTGTGGGAACATGCAGGGGAGCACAGAAGGGTCCATAAATTATGAAAACTAGGGGAGGGGAAAGGAAGATGAAAAGAACAGTTCCTTCTAGATCATGGAGCTCATTAAAGACCTGGCAACATAGAGTTTGGAGTTTTATTCCCTCGGCAGTGGAGACCCTTGGAGGGCCCTCAGCAGGATCCAAGCTGTGCTCTAGAAGGAATAATCGGTACATTTTTATTGTGCAGAACAGTTTAGTGCTTCCTGCAGAAGACCAGAATCCAAACTGGATTACAAGGCCAAGCAGATAACACAAACCAGCGAAGGAATACCCCACCCAAAAGGGGGCAGTTCCTGCTTAGCCCCCACGTTTCCATGTGGGAGCACTGTGACATGCGTCAGACCGTCCTGGCTTTTCAAGAAAAAGGTGGAGCGTTAGGTGACAGCTCCTAAATTGTACATGTTGGCTACCTGTGTGAAGCATCATTAATGGATCAAACACATTCATGGGAGTAATCACGCTGGAAGCTGCCTCTTTGAGAACTCTGGCCTGGCCCACCGCACATCTGAAAAGGATCTGTGATTTGCCTTGGATCAATCAAGTTCCAGGAAGAGGCTGTCTTTGTTGTCTTGGTGGTTTGAGTTTTCCTAAAACACTGAATAAATCTGCCCTCAAAGGTGAATTCAAATCTACACTGTTGTAAAAACAGAAAAATTGCTGATGTCTTCAGAATGGCTGGTTTTTGTTTTTGTTTTTCCTGCTTCTAGTCATCATTTGAAAATAATATTGGGATTTAGCCTCAATCAGAGAACCCCAGTAACATTTCTTCCTTTGATAGTTTTAAGGGCCTGAAATAGTGCTGTATGGCCAGAATATGGAGGAATTTTTTATGGTTATTATTTGTCTCAATAGCATTTTTTTTTATATATGTTTAGAAGGGCTAATCCTGGCATGACTTCAGAATTCTTCAGGACTTCAGAACACAGCCATCTGTTACCGAGGTTTTGACTCCCTCACCCCCAAGGTGTAGTAACAAGAACAGAGCTAGCATCACTGATGCCAAGCCTGTCACCTGCCCTGACAGTCCTCTCAATAACCATGAGAAAAGCATTATTATAAGTCTCATTTTGCAAATGAAGAAACAGTGGCTCAGATAAGTTAATTAACTAACTAAAAGCCTTGTACTAGATAAGTAGCCACATGAGATTCCAGAACCTGAATTCTTTCCACTACCCCATGATATATCACTTATAGAAGCCACACACACATGACAGGATGTTAAAGTGGAAATTTCACTAAAGTTTCAGAATTTAATAGCTTTACATCCCAAAATGAGGTGTACCAAGGTACAAGTTTTCAAAGAGGTATGATAGACTGCATTCTTGTTCACAATTATTTACAAATCTATCTTGAGGGTTTGGTGGACATCAGGCTTGCCCATGTAGTTATGCCTTCATCGGCAGAAGATTCATAGATCATGTCCAGGCAGAAGCCTTGAGAGTGTTTTACCATACTCATTTTTACCCTCTGTCATAATAATAAATGTTTCAGAGAGAGGATGCACTGTCAGCTGAGGACTGGGGTAAAGACATTGGATGGCAAAACGCAGTTGATCCTGAAAGATATGTCAGTGAGAAATAGGTCTTTTTGTCATGAGCCAATGAAATATGGGAGTCATTTGTTACTGCAGCACAACCTAACTTACCCTGACTGATCCAGAAAGTAATAAAAGAAGCTGTCAAATAATTCAAGGTTTTCATCTATGCCGAGGGTACAAATAGTCAAATTTGATGACTGAAACAGCATTTGTGGGAAGGATTTTTATAAAGGGCAGTGGGTGTGCTATGAGTTTTCCTTCCAGGAGGAAAAATAGCAAGAACCTGCCCCTTATCTTAAACTTATTGAGAAGGGCTTCAATAGGACACTTCAGAAGGCTGACCAGCGTCTAATTCTCATTGGAAAATCTAAAAACTAAGAGAGGAACTGGCCAATCGCCCTAGTAGTGGGAGCAAAGGAGACGCTGCTGCAGCAGGTATCATCCTGCAACTCCCAAAGACATTGAGTAAAGCATGAACAGGGATCAGAGACAGGCAGCATAAGAAAGGCGAAGTGTCTCAGAAGTGAGTGGAGAGGGACTGAGGGCACAACGTCAGGTTCCAGGGACTGAAGAAGCCACTGCAAGGAATGAACTGGAATCGAGGTCATCTCCTGCACCAGGCCGGCTGTAGGCGAGAGAGCCCTGAAAAGACAGGGATTCCTGAAGAAGCTAGCAGGTACCTCGTGCACAAACGCATCCACTGTTAAAGCCCACCCGGAGCAGAGAACATGGCACCTGTTCGCCATGGTCTTGAGCGAGAGCTCCTCATTCTTGTCTTTCTCCGCACTTTCCAGTCTCGCCCCACGAGTCCACGGGCCGGCGGAGGTGCTGGTTCGCGAGGCGAGAGGGTCCAGGAGCGCCTCAAAGCCGGCCGGGGGAGAAGCGGCGGTCGCTCTCCACCCGCTGCTGCCAGCCTATCCCAAAGAAGAGGCGCGTTTTCGGCCCTTAAATCCAGTTTGAGGTTTGAAGACCCACGCGGAGGCAGGCGCTGAAATTCTGGTGGAGACCGGAGCTCACCAAGGCGCCAGGGACGGCCTGGGGACGCCGGCTGCGGCCTCCCGGGCGGGAGAAGACGCGAGCCCGCCGCACTGCGTTAGCCGACCCGGGACGATGACACTGCTCGACCACATCCACAAGCAGCATCGTCTGAAGACCCCTGCGGTGGCCCCCCGGGCCGCGGCACGGGCCACCGAACTGGGCCGCGCAGCCGGAGGCGAGTGGCCGGCGAGCCCGCCCGCAAGCGTCCTCGGGGCGGACGGCCCCGCCCGTCGCCGACGTCAGCGCCGGGGCGCCCCCCCCCCGGCCGGGCCGGGCATTCGAGTCGCCGCGGAGCCCCCCATCGCGAACGGCGCACGCGAGGACTCCCGGTCGCGCGCCCGAGGGGACTCCAACCCTGCCGATCCAGGTGGAGCTGGGGCGGACGCCAGCGCGGCGGGCGGCTGCAAAGCCAGATGAGCACGCGCAGTGAGCTCTGACTGCACAGGGCCCGCGGCACACCCGTGGCCGGCAGGCCCCTGTCGACGCCCCGTCAGCGAGTGGCCAGTGCGGTGAGGGACTTCGACTGCACCCCTGCGTCTGAGCGGCCTTGAAGTCGGAATCTGACGCTTATTTTAGTCCGGGCACGGCCGGCCCACTATCTTATTTGCCGCTTCCATCCGTGCCTTTGTCTTTTTTGGTGAGCTGTATAATTATTTCATTATGTGTTGCGTGCAATAATAATAGAAAAACTGCACAATAAATGTCATGCACTCGAATCGCCCCCAAACCGTCCCTCCCCGCCCCCTGATCTAAGGGAAAATTGTCTTCCACGAAACCAATCCCTGATGGCAAAAATGTTGGGGACCGCCGGTCTAGACTACCATCCGGGAACTAGATATTATAAATTAAATCCTACATATTCAAGAAGATTCACAATCCTGGAACAAGGACTACCTTTTTGGCTATATGGTCTCAATTCTAGGTGGAAGAGAGAAGGAGAAGCCCTATTCCTGCCGGGAATGAAATTTTCACTTCCTGAGAAGGATGCAGATGTGAACAACAGCGAAGATATAAAGAAATAATAAGGGAAAATGAAATTCTGTCTGACCTGGCTCTGGTACATAGACTGGTGGATGGGCAAAGGTCACCGTAGACATCATCTCACCTCTTTGGAGGAAATTTAGAAACATGATCCTATCATGTCTCGGGATTCTTCAGGGTCATATACGGTTCTGAACACACAAACACAGTCTCGGCTTCATGTACGTGGGGGACACGGTTCTGGAGATGGGCTGGCAAGCGTTCAGGCTCACCCCTGCCCCAACGAGGGATCTGGGGCCCCATCAACAGTTATCTGCTATGTTCTAACTTCTTACACTAAGAGTCTAACCTTCAATCAACCATCTGTGAGGAATACAGCCCAAGTCAAAAGGCAAGAACCTAGCTGAGGCGTTTTCAGCAAGAGATCCTCTGATGTTGCAACCCAGGAGTCTTGGTAATCCCTAGGATTTAGAAGGGCTGATCTCAAGCAAAGACACAGGTAACTTGAGACAGGAAGTCTGTGGCGTGTGGAGAGAACTGTCTACTGAAGCTGCCAGTGGCCCTGGCAGGGGTGGGTGTGGTACATATAAACAGCATCTGCTACAGGGGATGAAATGAAGATACCAAATTAGATGGCTGGACCCTTAGGGGACATGCTCAGGGCACATGTGTTCTATCGGCCCTTTCTATGTAAGCCCACTTAGCCATTCCCTCTATTCCCTCCATATTCACCAGTAAAAACTCTGGTTCACCCAGGATGGTGAGAAGGACGTGAAGATGAGAGATGAGGTTGTAATGTGCTCTGAGATCACTGAAAATGCATGTGCTACGAGTCAGCTCCAGCTGTAACGCAGCGGTCCATGGGTACCACAGAAGGTGCTAGGATGGCTTGATCACAAGCCTGGAAAAATAATCAGACTCTGCTGCTCTGCTTTTGGCACTGCAGGAGAGCGTCATTCAGTAAATGCTCAGAATCCTTAAACCAACTGAAGGAAAATCATATCTTGATCCACTGGAGTCCTGGGAATTAGAAACGCTCTCCCATATATCAGGCAGTAAGGAACCAGACATGTGGAAAATGAATGACTTCCATCCCTGACCACCCACTCAACCATTAGTCAGCATTCATTTATTGAGCACCTACTATTGCCAAAAAACTATGATGGATGCAAAGCTAAAAGCAACATAGCCCAATGAGCTCATGGTCCAGTTGGAAAAAATGCATAAAAATTACTGTGCAAGGAAGAATATGTTTTACATCTTTTTTTTTTTTTTTTTTTTTGAGTTGGAGTCTCCCTCTGTCGCCCGGCCACTGCAGCCTCGACCTGCTGGACTCCAGCGATCCTTCCACCTCAGCCTTCCTAGTAGCCGGAATTACAGGCGTGCGCTACCACGCCCGGCTGATTTCTGATTTATTGTAGAGATGAGGTCTGGCCAAGTTGCCCAGGCGGGTCTCTAACCCACGGGCTCAGGCAATCCACTCACCTCAACCTCCCAAGGCACGGGATTACAGGCTGAGCCACCGAGCCCGGCATGTTTTACATCTTAAGAGAAGTATACATTGTGAGGTTTCCAGAGAGAACTTGAGTTTTAACCCACAGGAAAAAGAGGAAGATGCTCCAAGCAGATGGAACGACTCTGGCAGAGGTGAAAGAGCATAGGATTTGTTCAGAGGACAGTCTGCAGCCCAGTGTGTGGAGCTAAGGTTGCATACGGAAGACTGGGTTCCCCTAAAAGCAGACCCGAGGCAAGAATTTAGGTTCCTTGAGTTTATTTTGGAGTAGTTCCAGGAGGCCCAGGAGAGGACGTAGTGAAATCACCCGGGGAAGGGCAAGAAAGCCAATGAGGGGTGAGTTAATGACTGGGTTGCCACTGTAGGCAAATGGAACACATTCCCACTGAGACTGACTGAACGTCTGCATAAAACACCGTTCAGAGTTTCTCTCCCGAGGAACCGTCAGCTCCAGTCGAGTTTTCCATCAACTCCCATCTGTCTTTGGTTGAGGGTTGCTGCTTCCTAGGTCTCAATGCCGAGACAATTTCGGCTGAGTCTACTCCTTCAGCTAGAGAATACTCTCAAGCAGACACAGGTATTTGAGGCAGGAAGTCTTTGGAGTATAGACAGGACTGTCTACTGAAGCTGCCGGTGGCCCTGGTGGGCGGGGCATGGTGCACATAAACAGCATGTCCTACAGGGGACAAAACGAAAATACCAAATGATGAGACAGCATCAAAGACCTTGCATTCCATTCCTCTGAATTCAAGTCAGAGTCCTAGGCACTCTGGGGGGAAAATGTGAGTTAAATGTGTCTTTCCCCGCCATGGACACACACAGTGATCTCTGAGCAAGGAGTGTGGACAGCCACTGAAGGTTTATGAGGAGGTGATCACCTGATCAGACCACTCGTCTCACAGTGGAGAGGGCCCTGAAATGGCAGAAAGAAACATGTGAGATGGGAAGGTATAACTCAGAAAACCCAGATCTGAGAGGGCTTGCACACAATGTTTGCCCGTTCCAGAGAAGACACCCAGAAGTCCTGCAGGGGAAGACATTGGTTTATTTTCACGGGAGGCACTGATGGTGGCAGGTGGGTGAAGAATCTGTACCTGGGGGCAGTGCAGCGAGCAGTTTTATGGGAAAGCAAGTTAGTCAAATTCCTATACACTGTGTACAGTTACCATGGTGAAGATTAAGAGTGATGACTACATTGTTTTCAGTTTTGCTTGGTCACCTGCATCCCGTGACTCATTACTGGGAATAAGCATGTCCGTCAGAAACCAGCCTTGACCGAGGGCTGAGGGCGGGAAACAGTCCAAGTCCCGACAACACCCCACAGAAGGCTTCCATCAATTTAACTGAATTACTAGATTTCAATAAAGGCCAGAGCTAGAGTGGTGACAATGGAGGATGAAAACATGAGGGGCGTGTGGGTTTCTGTGTGTGTGAGAGAAAGAGAGAGAAAAGTGGAGACACAAGGAAAATCTGCAAGACAAGTTGATTTTACCCTTGGGAAAATGCTGGTAGCATAAACAGAAACAGAAGAATGTAATATATGGGGGAGAAATGTGTAACTTTTTTCTATGTGAACTTGAACTCACAGTACAACTCTCTCCCACTATCCTCTGCCTGGCATTCCAGTCACTTTCCCTAGATCTGGAATCTGGGTTCTGGGCTGCTAGCAACTTACCAACTGTGCAAAGCATTCCCAGGCCTGGGCCCGCAGCAGCAGAACTGGGGGTTTAAGGTGGGCCTGTTGTTACCGGCTCGCAATAAACCCTAGGCCGTTTTGGTGTTTGCTTTCTGTTTTTTACTGGGATGGTCTTCCGTCTCACAAAAGCACGAGGCTGTGAGGCCAATCTGGCTGGGGTAGAAAGTAAGCCCCCCCCCCACAGAGATTAATGCAAAAGCCAGGAAGAACACCTGGCTGTAATGACCCTGGCAATCCGGAGCCTTCCTTCTAAAGTGGTACTACAGGCGGCTCCCACATGTGCGTCTGTCAACATAAAAACACCCTCAAACCTTGTCAGAACGTTTATAGCATCCTAGTTGAACCACACGTGCAACTGAAAGAATTGAAAGGTTTCCCCTGCTCTCTGCTTTCTGAAGTTTCTTGATGCTTTTTGTGAAGAGAATGTGGGGAACAAAGGTTCGGTTTCAGAAACTCCACGAAGCCGCCCATGGTGTCGGGGGTAGGGAGTCATAACAGTTGTGCTTTTCAACCTTTTCTCTCAAGCAGGGTGGTGTCGCCAGGGGAAGATCCCCCAGCTACCGGATCTCCTCGGGAAGTCAAAGTCACGGTGAAGAGCGCTGGAACGTCTAGGATTTCCACCGTGAGGAGGCGTAATACTCAGGCCTAGGGTCAACTGCTGATGACTTAGAAATCGGGGGCGAAGAGGCTAGACTGGTGTGTGAGCGAATCGCCAAAAGCAGGACTGAAGGGGCTATCCTGAGGGAACACCCTCGAGCTGACAGCACTCCCTCTGGGGAGCCAAGGGATCCTGAGCCCCACTTTGGGCTCCTTGTCCCAAAGCCAATGGGCCAGACTCAGCATCCATCTGCCCTCTCTCCACAGCCAGCTCAAATTCCTGCTGGGAGAGCTGTGATCAGAGCTAAGAGTGCCACCTACAGACACTTTCGTGCCAAGTATTTACCGGAAGAGCCGAAGAAAGCTATTCCCAATCAATTGTGCAGGATCCTAGGAAACCTCCAAGTGTCACTAGTAAAGAAGGGCGTGTGTGTGTGTGTGTGTGTGTGTGTGTGTGTGTGTG